>NC_134483.1:173431612-173654112 GCF_040206685.1 Ascaphus truei
CATGGAGGTTTAACTCAAGATGCCCTGGTTCAACGGAGTACTTTGTGACACTTTGATATAAGTGCTGGTATCATCCAGTTGGGATATTGCCGTGTTAGGCTGCACCTGATTTGTGCACATATAGTTGCACTTTTTTCTATGTGTATGTTTTGAATGCATATATTTATTTCTTAATTCTCACGATCACCAGTGTATACATTTGCGCCTTGGTATATTCACATTTGCAGTACAATAATATACTGTTCTATAACTAGTTTAATTTTTACTGTAAATGTGCCTAATTTAAACTAAATTGTATCTGTCATTATTTGACTTTGCACTTTGTGGTAATCTCCCTTGAATATATACTTCAAAATATCGATGAAACTATATTGCTGATTTTTTTTTTTTTTAAATTAAATGTGCATACCACAAATCAGAGTTTTTTAAAAAAAATTGCTTCCTTATGAGTTATTTGGTCTTTTCTTAACAACAGAGTAATGCAAGGTCTGGCTCCTAATCATTACACTTTTTTTTCCCAGAGCTAATCTCTCACAGTGAGTGTACAGGTAATGCGCATTATCTTTGCAATGGCAAAGAACTGATAAACCTGCAATTATGTTTTGGGCAATGTTGCATAATCACTTTAGTGATCACGTCAGCAGTCTGATTTAGAGCAGCAATTATCTATCCATTTACTCTCGTATCTGACAATGTACAATTACTTTCGGGTGTTTTTCAAGCAGATTACACAATTCATTGTGAAATCGTCAAGTAATTCTCTGCTTCTGGGACATATGAATGTAAAAACTCATAGTAAATCCTTTTTAATTGTCACACAACTGCCACAGAATGACATGCATACTGTTTTTTGTACAACAATACTGCAGCACTTGTCACATCAAGATGCAGTGACCATGGCTGATGTATAAAGCAGTTAGAAAGGGTACAACATATCAATTTTTAAGAGTCCCCAAAAAAGAAAACTGGGTGATTTCAGAATGAGAAATGTGACCTGGATAAAGCAAAAGATCAGTAAAGAACTCCCATTCATACTGTTTCTGTTAAAAAATGAGTTGTTCTGGGTTTCTTATTTTGCATTCTTGTGCAGACTAAAAAAAAAAACTGCATTCCTGGGGGAATTGATACAGTCTGGCTACCTGAGATTAAAGCCTCATATTATTCCTCAGCTTCTGAATTTAAGTGGTTCTCATGAAATGATTGGATTCTTGGCCAAATAGGACTTGCACTGCAATGAATGAGATTTTAACCTAGTCATATTTCACTCATATAACTATAGTCAAAGGAAAGTTTGCTTTAACACACAATGTCTGGTGGAAATTGCTTCAATATACGTTTTGTTCAATTTGGCCCCAAAAACTGATATACTCTTTCTACACATGCCTATAACTAGTGGAGTGAATATTAGCAATTTAAGCAGAGATTCTAAAACAGTGGTGGGTAACCTAGCCTGGTTAGGAAACCACAGCTGTAGCCCAGACATACCTCATAAGGCCACCTGTGCTCATTTCCAGAATCCAGAAAGAACTAGAGGAAATGTGAACAGAATAGAAGACATAATAACAATTGTAATTTGACCAACCGAAGTGAAAATAAACTATCAAAAGTCATAATATCCCATGTTACACAGGTTTAAGCGGCCGTCACATGCCCACCATTGTTCTATGCCGATTTGAAATGCTGATTCGTAAATAAAGCCTTCTTATGAGTTTTATAAATATCAAAATTGTAATGAAAATGTTGGAGATCTGATATTGCAAAGAATGTAGGTTTACTTCCTTTTTACACTTGTACGCCGGTTTGTCACCAACATCAGTTTATGCTTTGTATGTCACCTAGCTCTGAGGCTGTGTGAAAAAAAGTGAATAACAGGCGCGAACAGCTTAATGAAAGGTGAAAATAATAATATTAATCTGTGTTAAAGTGATGAAAATGAATGTATTATCCAAACACCCAGCTCAAAAAACCTCACTGGTGGGACCTGTTTCACGGGTTCCAAGGTTAAGGAATTTCTCAAAACATCCAGGGGGAGCATATATGGGAATAAAAGAACAAAATACACAAATATAAGTGCAGACAGTTTTTAAACAAGTGGAATTATTAGGCAGCGTCTTGGCTCCTATAGTTGCTCTACTCACAGGACTTAAGAGTTAATATAGGCAGTTGGCAAATTGGGTTGCCACCCATGTAGGTAACTGTGCACCGGACCCCCTATCGAATTCTCCGTCAGCAAAATACGCATGTAAAATGAGAGAGAAAGCTACATAGTGCGATCAATTGGTAAACTTTATGAATAAAATAAGGGTAAAACATGCGCACTTACAATGTGCTAATAGAATAAAAGCATGTATCACACAAGGTGAATTGGAGGTGTCCCGAACTGCTCTCCGCCTCCCTTAGGTCTTTGGCTGGCTTCCACGGCTCTGTGTCCCGAATCGGAGCTTCCCTCTGTGCGCCCGTCTGGATGTGTGACGTCACGGCTGCAGGGTTGGTTTACTACGGGTCGCCTCCAAGCCCAAAATTGGTCCACTCAACGCGTTTCGCCCAGCTACCAGGAACTGTTCTCGGCTTCGTCAGGAGTATGAGTAATTGTGTACTAGTGGCTCTTATATACCCATTTGTACTGCTGAATTAGCTTAACTTTCAATTAATCAATTGAATCAGCATATATTGCACTGGGAGTCGAAGTTGTTACAGCATGTCTTTAACATGAATAAAAAATCTAGAAGCATTTTAGATAGTACACAATAGTACACAATTACTCATACTCCTGACGAAGCCGAGAACAGTTCCTGGTAGCTGGGCGAAACGCGTTGAGTGGACCAATTTTGGGCTTGGAGGCGACCCGTAGTAAACCAACCCTGCAGCCGTGACGTCACACATCCAGACGGGCGCACAGAGGGAAGCTCCGATTCGGGACACAGAGCCGTGGAAGCCAGCCAAAGACCTAAGGGAGGTGGTGAGCTGTTCGGGACACCTCCAATTCACCTTGTGTGATACATGCTTTTATTCTATTAGCACATTGTAAGTGCGCATTTTTTACCCTTATTTTATTCATAAAGTTTACCAATTGATCGCACTATGTAGCTTTCTCTCTCATTTTACATGCGTATTTTGCTGACGGAGAATTCGATAGCGGGTCCGGTGCACAGTTACCTACATGGGTGGCAACCCAATTTGCCAACTGCCTATATTAACTCTTAAGTCCTGTGAGTAGAGCAACTATACGAGCCAAGACGCTGCCTAATAATTCCACTTGTTTAAAAACGTCTGCACTTATATTTGTGTATTTTGTTCTTTTATACCTAGCTCTGAGGCTACATTTTGTATTATTTAGAGAGCCTCTGTCTGCAAGAGAATAATTTTAATGTATGCTGTTAACAGCACTATGGGCCTCATGCAGAGAGCATCGTTATTTCAAAATTCGCCATTTTTTGTACAATTTCGCGCAGAAACCGGCAGAAAATGGCGAGTTACGAAAAACGCGCCATTTTGTTTTTTCTATTGCTAAAACTCGCCTCGCGGCTGGCGAGTACCTCCATCTCGCCATTTTTAAAACTCTCCGAATGCAGAGAGGTACGAACGGCATGTAGCGGCTGTTCGCGCCAGGGAAATGGCGCGATTGTCTCATTTTTGCCGCGCCAGGAAAATTTGGCAATAAAATGGCGCTCGCCGCCTATAGCAAAGGGGGAAAAAAAGCCGCGATTTTTTTTTTACACATTTCTGAAGCGCGCATCTTTCCCATTCAAACTCGCCACACGCATCCATGTTAAACATAGCAGAATTCGCACTTTTCTGCATATGGAGAATAAAACTCTCCAAAAAAGCTACTTTTTATGAAATTCGCCAATTTGAAAATTCTATGCTCTCTGCATGAGGCCCTATGTTTGTAATCTAAACAGTGCCAGGGCAGCAGTGCCAGAGTGTCACCGGACCTCCTACACTTCCAGGTCATGTGATGACTTCAGGCGTGACCACATGACGAGACCACGCTCTGGAAGTCTGAACAAAATTTGAAGGGGCGCCACTTCCATTTCGATGCCATACCAGGTACGTCAGTAGGGCACGCTAAAGGATAAAATGCTACCAGTTGTTATAGGTCAACTCTTAAACTATTAAACTAATGAACTATTAAAGTGTTATGTCTGATTGGGGAACAGTACACAAAGCTCTTTTTGCCCATACCCAAGTGTGTAATGCAAAAAGACGTATTACTTCAACAAAATGGGCTGCACAATTTATTAAAAATCATAGCAATGAGTGTTCTTTTAAATAATATATATAAATATTTGTTTTCAAGCCTACAGATAGTCTTAGGCCTCGTCCAGGGTGGGGGCGCGCTCGCTGGTGCTCGAGTGCCGTTACGTCAGGCACTATGCGATTCCTGGCCAGCTAGTTGCTGCTCATTGGGGGCATTCCGGGGGCGTGTCCGGGATGTCACATGAGCAGTTCTCCCTCACTGGCTGAACCACACACGTGACCAGGGCAAGAGCGACAAATACAAAAATATTTGTCTCGCCAAGCATCGCGCCTCTGCACGCTCACGTGCACTTGCGCGCACAGCTTGGACACAACAATTTACTTTAATTGTTTTGATTGTGTGCTTGCGAGCGAGCGAGCGAGCAAGCTCTCAGCCTGGACGAGGCCTTCGACTATGGTACTATAAATATCAGAACTATGACGCTGCTAGCAATTTATAAAAGGGATGCAGAGCACCTATTCTTTGCAAGGTTGATGCTTAGCGATGCATATACATATACATGATTTTGTTCACGAGCTTTGAACACTTGTAGAAGCAGTGGAGCTTTGTTCAAAACTTCTTACTGAGAATTTTTGGTTACTCATGGCCACCCATCACTGATTCTATTGTCAGTGTTTATATGGACAGTACACTTGAACTGTGAGGTATAGAAAGCTCTACTTTAGTTATGGAAACTCATGTTGGTCCTTTAAAATATACACTGTAACACAAACTGCAACAAATATGTGAACCTCCTGCCAAGTTAGCTGTTCAATCTCTGTTGCTGGAGGAGACGGTAACACATTCCACTGCCCACATATACATATAATGAACACGCCTAGCATGAGCTATACAGTAGTATCTTCATTATGACAACACGGATCAATAAGGCATTAGGTGCGCACTTGGAAAATGTACCACTGGCTTCCACAGATTTCCTTAAATGGTTCATTTGGTAACAGGATATTACATCAGTGATGAGGCGTTCTTTATATTGGCTCCTAATGACTCACTCTTACCTAACTCACACATGTCAATTAGTGATTGGTTTGCCATACTTCCTCTGGTATACAGCAGCAGTGAGCCCTCATACTGTATTTTGACCTCTCTCTCTCTCTGAATGCTAATCTTCTCCTGCCCTCTTTCTCATGTAATGCGCTTGTATTTGTAGCAGCATACACAGTACCTTTTTCAGATATGTAGAGCTTAATCACCTATATGATGTCAGAATTCTCTGTGCCAGTGCCTTTTGAAGGCGTTAATGATGTCAGCCTTAGTATAAATCCAAAATTACAATCCTGAATTAAACTGTTGTAGATGATGTGCTCCCTTTTAAAAATGTTTTGTAATTATCTACATGCACTAGATCAGGGGTGTGAAAACTAGGGGGGGGGGGAAATGGGATTTTTTGGGGGGGGCGCAGGGATTGCAGAGACCACACGCTCTTTCCAAGGCACTTAAATTAAATGCCGGGGGATCACGCAAGGCCTCTGTAACATACTTACCGGGATTCTGAAGCCTTGTTGTGCCGCGTCGCCATGGCAACATGGCATCAAATGACACAGTGGGGCCAGGTGACGTGACGTGACATGACCCTGCAGCATCATTTGACGCCCGTCACTATGTGACTCACCAGTGGCGTCAGTAAGGGGGGCGCGAGCACCTGGGGGAGCAGGCAGGGGACGCAGCTCCAAAAGTTTGCGCTCCACTGCATTAGATCACTAAAATGAGAATATTTTCTAAATCGCCCATAAAGTTAAAGATTATTCACTATCCTTATTAGTGCACATTGTATACATCTATGTTTACGGTAAAAAAAAAAAAAGTGTATTGATATGTAGTTGGATCCAAGAGCTTTTTCGGAATATATTTCTGAGGGGACTTTGTAAAATTATAAATTAAAAATCTTTTATATCCAACAACTCTAAAAATATCACTTGAACTAGTGTACCATCATGTGGACACCTGCCATTTAAAAATGGAGTCTCTCATCCTTGTGTTTTATGATAAAATAATAAGTAAAAGCTAAATGTATATGGAATTAAAAATGTTTTCTTGTGTAATGTTATCAAGCATTCATACATGCGATTTACTGTTTGTGTATTGTGGATGCACGATAGTGGTTCTGTGGTTATCGGTCTTGCCTCTGTTTCCAATGAATTCACTGCTTTGAGAGGCTTGTAACTTTTGATTTGCAAATGGGATCAGGCTAATATTGTTAATTGTATTGAGTTGTTTTATGATACATTCTTTGACTGTGTGCAGTTTGTGATGGGAGGGGCAGCCTGGCCAGCACATTAAGGGTTAAGCTCGGCCGTTGGCCCTACTTGGCAAGATGGATGCCTCGTTTAAAGGCTAAAAGACCATCTTCTTGCAACCAAAATGGCTGACCAATGTGTTTCTGTGTATCCCCTTGTAAGTACCTTATTCCCCCATGTAATGTTATGTAATATATTCGTATGACTCCTTTGTGTGCTGGGCAGGCAATTCACTCACCCAACCACAACACAAAGCAATCTGGGCCTGCAATCCGCAGCTGGGCTGGGCGAGGTGCTTGGGACACTGGAGGAATGGGGAGGGGTGCTTATTCAGGTCTGGGGAAGATGGACTTCAAAAGTTGAGCTATTGTTCATTCCAGACTCTGAGGCACATATTTCTGGTCAGTTTGAATTGCCGACTCTCCTTAAACCCACTTTTGTGGGCTTTGCTAAAGCACTGTTTCCTCCCACAGACCTGATTAGCACATCACAGGTGATCCCTTTCTCTGTAATTGGCCAATGTAGCATCTATGCTCCGGTTGTCCAGCATATAGCATCTCTGCTCTGATTTGTCAACACCCGCCTTCTATGGTTTCAGATGGAGGCTGGGAAACTATGTAAACTTCTTCCGATCATAGTTAGTCAGATTAGATCTAGACTCAGTCTGGGAGATAGCTGGTATGTTACTCCGAGGTTTTTGCTGAAGACCCCCAGATCCAGAACGAGGCTTGGTTGTGAGCAGGACTGCATTCCTACTGTACCGTGTCACCCAGAGACTCTCGACATGTGGAATACATCCTTGGTAAGCCTACAATAGTGGCGGCTAGCACCTAGTGAGCTAGAATTCCCCACGTAACCTCTGTTTTGGTGAGTGTAACCCTGAAGCTCTATTGTGTTGGTCCTGTTGGCTTCGGCCAAAATAAACTTGTTTTATTTAACTCCTTCACTCTGTCTGGCATTTGAGATCCCATGTAAATTGTTCTGGTCTACCGTGACACAGTTATTCTTGTATAAGTATTGAATGCTTATTCTTCTACCCGGTGCTCGATTTGAAAGAGTCCTGTCTCGTATGAAATGACGACTCAAATGAAGACTGAAGCACTGCGTATACTGTTGGTGCTATAAAATTAAAATTGTACAAACTGCACGGGAGACCAGACGATTTACACAGGGATCACAGCACAAGGCAGATTAAGGGGTTAAATAAATAGGGGTTTATTCTGGCAAGTTAACAAACGCGATGGACCAGAAGTGCCGGCAGATGTTGAGAGTGCCATTGATGGACATACCGTGAGACAGGAGAACTCTCCCTGCGTTTGCTGGTTGCTTCATGTTATGATATAAACCAATGCTTTAAAGAACTAATATTGTGAGCACTTTGAAGTTACCTTTTATCAAGCTTTTGAGATTGTTATTGCACATTGCGCTGTGTGTTCATCATTTTCTTCGTCTATGCTTTTTCCTGTAGGAAAAATGCTTCAATGACGACTACTAGACACCAGAATCTATACTCAGGGTTCAGTGCTTGTGTTCTAGGCACCACATTTGGGTGCAATATTTATTTACTTATTTATAAAATGTTTTACCAGGAAATATTACATTGAGAGTTACCACTAGTTTTCAAGTATGCCCTTACTTACCATTTTCTATAGAAAACCTTTCAAGTTGGTTTAACATACTGCACCATCATTTTCTTCTTTTTTCTCTATTCTCCCTTATGAAGTTTGTGCTGTTTTTTTCTCTTTTTACATATTTATTCTAGAGCCAATAGGGAACATTACAAGCATAGGTGCACAGTAAAAACACAGAAAAACACTGTAAAACACCACAATCAGTTACAGCAACTCCTGGAGTTAACAGGGGACTCCTATCTCCCTAGGTGCTGGGCCCCGCTAAAGCCAGCTTACCCAGATGTCTCCTGCAACTCAGATCGTCTCGAGCGGAGGGTTTAGAAGGGTTTAAAAAAGAGAACGTGCGGGACTAGGTCAGAACATTTTTAATTATCTTACCTTTTTGTTACAGACCCCCCGCTCATCGAATGCGCTGCAGAGACCGGGGATGATGCTGTTCTCACTGTTGATTCATCTGCATCCTCCCCAGTGTGAGGATCGGGTGCAGGCTCCACCCCTGACAAGCTCCAGTCACCTGATTGGTTCTAGATTCTCTCCTGCCTGCAGGAGTATTCGTGTGTCTGATTTGCCGACCCTGCTATTTAGGCTCAGCCTCTTCCACCAGGAAGTTGGCTGAGCATAAACCTCTTGTGACATCATGCTGGTCACAAGCACTCTGTCTTGCCTTGTCTTGCAGTTTGACTCAGCTGACTTCTCCGACCCTCGACCCGGCTACTGATCCCTACGACCCATACCTCTCGAATCCTTGACCTCGTCTAGGTGACCCCTATGATCCGTACATCTCCAACCCTGGCTCGGCTACCCACGACTATGATACCCGCAATTCAGACGCGGCTTCGCGGCTCCAGGTCGGTGTATCCTATACACACCTTGGCCTCGCGTTACCATCCTGTTTGCGGTGAGCACTCATTAGAGAATGCTCATCCCTGCAAACACAGACCCCGGTGGACCGGTGGTCTGACCCTGCACACCAACCTGTTCCATAAACTGGTACTGTACTTGGATCAGAATGAGACACAGATGGATCAGCTCCAGTCTACCTTACAATCAGCATCAGACCAGGTACAGCATTCAGCGGAACCCCCTGCTTCCAGCAGTAGTACCAGAACCAGCTATCACCCTTGCCTCCTCAGAACCATCCTACTCCTAACCGCAATGGCGGGGGTCCACACGGATGTCGCAGCTTCCTGAATCAGTGCTCTATCCATTTCAAACTATCACCCTCCCAGTTAGTCTCTCAACGTTCCCGTGTGGTGTATATTATCTCCCTCCAGACGGACAAGGCTTTGGCCTGGGCATCGTCTATTTGGGAGAACAGACCGGATCTCACCAATAATCTCTCTCTATTTACCCAGGAACTCAGGCGGGTCTTCGACATGCCGGCACGCAAAGCAACGGCTTCCTCGTCCTTCCTTCACGTCTCCCGGTCAGTCACAGTCGAGTTCTGCGCTTACACTGCCGAGACCGGTTGGAACAACAAGGCGCTTGTGGAAGTCTTCTGGCAGGGGCTTTCAGAGAACCTCAAGCATGAGCTTGCTGCGCTTGATCGACCATCCGAGTTTGAGGACCTTATCACTCTCTGCATCAGCATAGGCCAACGTCTACAGGAACAGAGAGCCGAGAGAGCCCAGCGCAGAATAGGTGGTCGATCTTTGCAACCTCATATTCCACATTCTGTTCCCGACTACTTCCCGGAGCCTGAGGAACCTATGCTACTTGGAGGAAGTAAGCTATTGGTCAGTGAGAAGTGTCGCAGAAGGAGTACTGGACTGTGTATGTACAGTGGCCTTGTCGGACATCAGGCACTTCTTTGTCCGAACAAGTCAGGAAATGCCAATTCCCAGTAAGACCTGGGAGAGTCATACTGGGAACACTCTCTTTTTCTCCCTTGGGCTTACCTACCGGGCTCCTACTGCCTATCACCTTGACAGGGGAATGTTTCATGGTCAAGATGTGGGCCTTCCTGGACTCCGGGTCAGACGGAAACTTAATTTACCTTTGTCCAGAAACACGGTATCCCTTTGAGCAAGAAGCAGTTTCCTGTAGGCCTTGAGGCTATCGATGGGCGGCCACTACTGTCGGCTTTCATCTCTTTGGAGATGGCACAGGTTAAATTAAAGATGGCCAAGAATCATACGGAGGACATCTGATTTGACGTGATCCACTCTCCAACTGTTATCATTCTGGGGTTACCTTGGCTACAACACCATGATCCTCATGTGGATTGGACTGTCCAATGGGGTTGCTCCTATCCACTGTCCCTTCCAGAGACCCGCACCATGAAGGAGTACATTCAGGAGAACCTTCAGAGGGGCTTCAACCGGAAGTCGTCTTCTCCTGCCGGGCCGTTTTTGACAAACAAAGCGCAGTCGCACACACTTACGCGTGTGCACACACACACACACACACACACAGACACACACAGACACACAGACACACACACAAGGAATTCACAGTTAGTATAAATATAGAAGTGCAGATTGCCAAAACAGGGAGTGTGCCGAGCACACATGTTCTAAGTCAAACTTCTTTGCATTTTGTAACCGAAATTGTGTTTTGATTTTTAATTAAAAAAAATCAACATCACAAATGCAATTTCTGTGACAAAAGACGAAGAAGTTTAACTTAAAATGGCTGACATCAGTTGCGTATCTGATGTCGAAATTAACCCTTTCATAGGTGCCGACCTACTGAATCGTCTATAACATGGTCTTGACTGAGAAATATACTTCGAGTGATTAACCGTTCTTACCACGGTGTTGACAACAACGAGAGTAACTACTACCCTTGGTGGATCCCTCAACCTGGACTCAGTTGATTCGGTCAATTGAAACCTATTCCTACCATGGAGAAAAAAACGAATGGCGCACAGCCAGGGAGTCAGGTGTAAAGCAAAAAAGTTACCTTTAATCAGTGCATGGTTGGAGACAAGTACACCCCTTGGGGGACAAAAGCAGGAACCTCCTACGCGTTTCGGACCAACAGGTCCTTTATCAAGGAGACTCCTTGATAAAGGACCTGTTGGTCCGAAACGCGTAGGATTTCCTGCTTTTGTCCCCCAAGGGGTGTACTTGTCTCCAACCATGCACTGATTAAAGGTAACTTTTTTGCTTTACACCTGACTCCCTGGCTGTGCGCCATTCGTTTTTTTCTACTTGCTGCATCTGGATTCTGGATCTTCTGTGGCTGGCACGCCAGTACTCACCCCTGGAGATGACATGAGTGGGTTTTTTGGTTTAGACTGTCATAGTTAAGTGTTGACTAACGTCATTTGGTTACTTACAAGTCTTATGTTACCTACCCACTCCCACTGGTATCTCCAGAGTTAGTGCCTTATTACAATTTGTTTTGGATGAAATTACCTGGGGTCTGAGCACCCTACAACCTTTATTTACCTACTATTCCTACCATGGGACTGGCTTCGTTTCAGTAAACTGTCTATACTACAGTATTGACTCAGAGATATGCTTGGACTGATTAACCATTCCGACTACAGGCGGTCCTCAGTTATCCGACACAATGCGTTACTCAGAATGGCGTTGGATAGCGAAACGTTGTAAAGTGAAACACATTTTCCCATAAGAACACTGTTTAAGTGAAAGGTTCCGTTCCTGAAGGCATTTTTAACACTAAAATACACTAAATATTTTATGCAGGCAATAAGATATGCAGCACACACATAAATTATATAGTGTATATACTGCATTATATATATAATATATAATATAACATAATAAATAATATATTATATAGTATAATATAATATTATATAGTATAATATAATATATACGCTCTTACGACGCTTTGCAACGTTGACACATATACACATAAACAACGTTGCAAAGTGTTGTAAGAGCGTTGGATACGCCGTTTTGGCGTTGGAAAAATTAATATAGGTATGCATTGCATAGCGTTGGATAAGCCATTCGTTGTAAAACAAAGCGTTGTAAAACGAGGACTGCCTGTACAGTGTTGATAATGAGGAGAGTAACTACCACCCTTGGTAGATACCTCGCATCTTACTTCGTTGATTCGGTATATAGGTACACGTTCCTACCACGTGACAAACATCAGTGAGCCATTCCTACGATTTTATCATCAACTCATGTGGATGTCATAGTCGTTCCTATCTGTAGTAACAGTTATCACCACAGCACAGAGGTATCCGTTAAATATAATGGGAAAAAACCTGGCGCTTACCTTAAGTTTAATATAAGGGGTGTGCTTACAGTGTGGCAGTCAGTTAAACCGCGGCTCTCTGACAGATGTTTTGAGCCAGCTTAAAATTCCCTTCTGCTTCAACCCCAGGAAAGGGTTAATCCAGAGCCCTTACAAAGATACAGAAACAAACAAGCAATGGGGGAGCGTGGGATTAGAGAAGCATAAAGGAACAATAAAATTGCAATAAAATTACTGTGGTTACAACAATGATGCTGGGGGTTTGAATTGCTAATGCACTTACACGGCCATGTGCAAGCGGACACGGTATATGGTATCTTTCTTTATACAATTCCAGTCACTCCCAACATCAGGTGAATGGTGATTCAAAGGGTTGTGGAATAAATATATAATTATATCTGTACTCACACGGCCAAGTGTGAGTCCTTGCAGAGAATTGGTAACTTTGGGGTTAAATTAACCCATCCGCATCTCCCCCCGATGTGAACTGTTCTTCAATGGGAATCAGCATGGAGTTCTAACCCCGGTCTTGGGCATCAGATAGGGACTCTCCCCAGTGGTGGTGATAGGGGGGGGGGTAGTTAGAGGAAAAGTGAGACGCGATGTCAGTGGGGTTTAAAAAGCATTTAATAGTTAATAAACAATTGATAAACAACAGGACTCACATACATACATAGAGGTTGGACCCCTGGCCTCCTCATGCAGTCCAGGATAGAGTTTAAGCAGCCGTTTGTGCCGATCACGCGTCCGTGAGGCAGGAGAAAGAAAAAAACCTTTACTCCTTGGCTGCAATGGCTGCTTGGTCGATCCGGCTACGGGAGCCACGTTGGGTCAAATTCAGCTGGGACTTAGAGCTACGTGTTTCGCCGAGTCATCGGCTTCCTCGGGCTCATATGCTGACATAGGGGGGGTCTTTAACAAATTAGTTAAAACTCATTTTTATGAATTGGGCTAAAAATTGCCCAAAGACTTTATCTAAAAAGCAGATAACCCATCTCTGCCAGGGTTAAGAGATAATTAAAAACAATTATAAATGAATCATACGCAATATGGTTCATATTTTAAATTAATCACTTTTCAACATATTAGAAAAGTCAAATCACACAAAACATTATAATCACTTGAAACCTAAAGACTATGAACTAAAAAACTAAAAAACTAAAAAGCAGAACTGACAACTGAAAAGAGAACTGACGCTGAACAAAGGAGGAAAGTCTAAAAAGCTGAAGAGGGGAGGGAACTGTAAAAAGAAGAAGGGGAGAGGGGGAGGTACAGTCAAACCCACATATAATCCAATATCTTATGGTTCTAGATAAGGATAAGGATAAAAAGTTCCTCCCTCAAAACTCCGTATATTTTAATGGATGCCTAAGTTACCTGTTAAGATTTAAATAAATGCTGCAATATCGAGGTCGACGTTAAGGCCTAAGGGGGACATGGATTTTAAACGATATATCCAAAACGTCTCCCTCTGGCGTAGACGTCTCAATCTATCTCCCCCCCTCCAGTTCTCAGGGACCACCTCTAATCCCCTGTAAAGTAGTCCTGAGGGGTTCCCCCCCGTGTTTTTGAATAAAGTGGAGGGGCAAGCTATGAGTGGTCATGCCCTTCCTTATATTGCCCAAGTGTTCCAGTATGCGGATTCTAAGACTTCTTGAAGTCCGGCCCACATACTGGAGTCCACATGGGCATTGGAGCATATATACCACGTATTTGGTTCTGCAGGTGATGAATTGCTTGGTCTTAAATCCCTCTCTCGTAACATTTGAACTGAATTCAATTTTGTCAGTTATCGCATGTTTACAGGCCTTGCACTCGAAACACTTAAAAAATCCAACCGGTTTTGGCAACCAATTGTTATCTTTAATCTCAGTTTCCTTCCTGTATACACTGGGCACTAGTTTGTTCTTAATATTCTCCGCCCTTCTAAAAATTACACGGGGTGTTTCTGGCAAATAGTCTTTCAATACTATATCTTTGCACAGCACATGCCAATGTTTCATTAAAATCTTTTTAATCTTATGGGCCTCGTTGTTGTATCTTGTTATAAATGGTACGATGTTGTTTGTATTATCCCTCTTTTGTTTGGGTACCATCAATTCCTCTTTATTCAAATTCAGAGCTCTTGTATGTGCTTCCGCAATTAAATCCTGCTTATACTGCCTTTCTCCAAATCTGGTTTCCAAAACTCCTGCTTGTTCTTTATAGACCTCGACCTCTGAGCAGTTCCGTCTGATTCGCCTAAATTGTCCAAACGGAATATTATTTAGCCATCTATGATGATGGCAACTGCTGTTTAGCAAGAAGTTATTAGCGTCAACTTCCTTGAAATAGGTCTTGGTTGTGAGAACGTTTTTCTCAATGTAGATGGTTAAATCAAGGAAGTTGATGCTCTCTGTGCTGATCTCTGATGTGAAACTCAGATTAACCTCATTATTGTTGATATAGGTCAAGAAGAGTTTGAGATTTTCCTCACTCCCCTGCCAAATAATGAGCACATCGTCGATGTATCTCCTCCAGAGGACCAGGTTTGCTCCATATGGGTTTTCAGACCAAATATTGGTCTCTTCCCAATGTGCCATGAAGGTGTTGGCATAGCTTGGAGCAAACCTGGTCCCCATAGCGGTCCCGCATTTCTGTAAGAACATAGACCCATCAAACCAGAATAGGTTATGAGACAGGATAAATCTTATTCCGTCTAGTAAAAAACGTTTTTGTTCTTGTGGGACTGATGGGTTTTTCTCTAACGCAAATGCCACCGCTGCACACCCATCCTCATGCCTTATCGATGTGTATAAAGACGTAACGTCACAGGTTACTAATGTGTAGTCCTCTTGCCACTTTATTGTTGATAATATGTTTAGGACCTCCAAAGTGTCCTTCAGATAGGCTTTCGCAATAACCGCATACTTCTGTAGGTATATATCAACATATTCCGAAAAGTTCTGGGTCAGAGACCCGATACCCGATATAATGGGTCTACCCGGTGGTCTCTGACGGTTTTTGTGGATCTTGGGTAAAAAGTAGAACACTGGTTTCACTGGTTCAGATTTAAATAGATAGTTGAACTCCTTTTCACCCAAGATCCCTACCTCCCTTGCCTCACTCAGAATCTGTCTCAGTTCCTCCTGGTATGCCTTCGAAGGATCTTGTGTCAACCTCTCATAAGTCGTCCCATCACCCAAAATACGAAGACACTCAGAGAGGTAATAACTGGTGTCCATAATAATGACACCTCCCCATTTATCTGCCGATTTAATTGTAATGCTAGTGTCTTCCCCGAGTGTTTTCAGAGCTTGCTTTTCCTCCTTAGTTAAATTTTCTCGATGTTTACCCTTTTTGGATGCCAGTTCTTCGAAATCGTCCATAATAAGTTTGTTAAACACCTCCAAATAATGCCCTTTACAATGGGCTGGATAGAAATTGGATTTATTCTTAAGGTTGGAGTGTATAAACACATCCTTGGGGGTGGCTTCAGATTCTAATTCCTTCGTTAGTTTAGTAGACTGATCTTGGCTACATCCTAGGGTACTTTTATTGATAAAGAATCTTTTTATCGTTAATTGCCGTAGGTATTTTTGTGCATCAATAAAAAGATCGAAGCCACTAGGCCCCCGTGCAGGCGCAAAATTTAGTCCTTTCGCTAGTACCTGTGTTTGTACCTTGTCTAATGTTTTCGAACTTAGGTTAAAAACACCTTTTAGCGTGCTGGTTTTTTGCTCCCTACATTTTCTTCTTCCTCTCTTCCCTCTCTGTCTCTTTTCCTTCCCTTCCCATCCAAAAAGGGTAAACATCGAGAAAATTTAACTAAGGAGGAAAAGCAAGCTCTGAAAACACTCGGGGAAGACACTAGCATTACAATTAAATCGGCAGATAAAGGGGGAGGTGTCGTTATTATGGACACCAGTTATTACCTCTCTGAGTGTCTTCGTATTTTGGGTGATGGGACGACTTATGAGAGGTTGACACAAGATCCTTCGAAGGCATACCAGGAGGAACTGAGACAGATTCTGAGTGAGGCAAGGGAGGTAGGGATCTTGGGTGAAAAGGAGTTCAACTATCTATTTAAATCTGAACCAGTGAAACCAGTGTTCTACTTTTTACCCAAGATCCACAAAAACCGTCAGAGACCACCGGGTAGACCCATTATATCGGGTATCGGGTCTCTGACCCAGAACTTTTCGGAATATGTTGATATATACCTACAGAAGTATGCGGTTATTGCGAAAGCCTATCTGAAGGACACTTTGGAGGTCCTAAACATATTATCAACAATAAAGTGGCAAGAGGACTACACATTAGTTACCTGTGACGTTACGTCTTTATACACATCGATAAGGCATGAGGATGGGTGTGCAGCGGTGGCATTTGCGTTGGAGAAAGACCCATCAGTCCCACAAGAACAAAAACGTTTTTTACTAGACGGAATAAGATTTATCCTGTCTCATAACCTATTCTGGTTTGATGGGTCTATGTTCTTACAGAAATGCGGGACCGCTATGGGGACCAGGTTTGCTCCAAGCTATGCCAACACCTTCATGGCACATTGGGAAGAGACCAATATTTGGTCTGAAAACCCATATGGAGCAAACCTGGTCCTCTGGAGGAGATACATCGACGATGTGCTCATTATTTGGCAGGGGAGTGAGGAAAATCTCAAACTCTTCTTGACCTATATCAACAATAATGAGGTTAATCTGAGTTTCACATCAGAGATCAGCACAGAGAGCATCAACTTCCTTGATTTAACCATCTACATTGAGAAAAACGTTCTCACAACCAAGACCTATTTCAAGGAAGTTGACGCTAATAACTTCTTGCTAAACAGCAGTTGCCATCATCATAGATGGCTAAATAATATTCCGTTTGGACAATTTAGGCGAATCAGACGGAACTGCTCAGAGGTCGAGGTCTATAAAGAACAAGCAGGAGTTTTGGAAACCAGATTTGGAGAAAGGCAGTATAAGCAGGATTTAATTGCGGAAGCACATACAAGAGCTCTGAATTTGAATAAAGAGGAATTGATGGTACCCAAACAAAAGAGGGATAATACAAACAACATCGTACCATTTATAACAAGATACAACAACGAGGCCCATAAGATTAAAAAGATTTTAATGAAACATTGGCATGTGCTGTGCAAAGATATAGTATTGAAAGACTATTTGCCAGAAACACCCCGTGTAATTTTTAGAAGGGCGGAGAATATTAAGAACAAACTAGTGCCCAGTGTATACAGGAAGGAAACTGAGATTAAAGATAACAATTGGTTGCCAAAACCGGTTGGATTTTTTAAGTGTTTCGAGTGCAAGGCCTGTAAACATGCGATAACTGACAAAATTGAATTCAGTTCAAATGTTACGAGAGAGGGATTTAAGACCAAACAATTCATCACCTGCAGAACCAAATACGTGGTATATATGCTCCAATGCCCATGTGGACTCCAGTATGTGGGCCGGACTTCAAGAAGTCTTAGAATCCGCATACTGGAACACTTGGGCAATATAAGGAAGGGCATGACCACTCATAGCGTGCCCCTCCACTTTATTCAAAAACACGGGGGGGACCCCTCAGGACTACTTTACAGGGGATTAGAGGTGGTCCCTGAGAACTGGAGGGGGGAGATAGATTGAGACGTCTACGCCAGAGGGAGACGTTTTGGATATATCGTTTAAAATCCATGTCCCCCTTAGGCCTTAACGTCGACCTCGATATTGCAGCATTTATTTAAATCTTAACAGGTAACTTAGGCATCCATTAAAATATACGGAGTTTTGAGGGAGGAACTTTTTATCCTTATCCTTATCCTTATCTAGAACCATAAGATATTGGATTATATGGGGGTTTGACTGTACCTCCCCCTCTCCCCTTCTTCTTTTTACAGTTCCCTCCCCTCTTCAGCTTTTTAGACTTTCCTCCTTTGTTCAGCGTCAGTGCTCTTTTCAGTTGTCAGTTCTGCTTTTTAGTTTTTTAGTTTTTTAGTTCATAGTCTTTAGGTTTCAAGTGATTATAATGTTTTGTGTGATTTGATTTTTCTAATATGTTGAAAAGTGATTAATTTAAAATATGAACCATATTGCGTATGATTCATTTATAATTGTTTTTAATTATCTCTTAACCCTGGCAGAGATGGGTTATCTGCTTTTTAGATAAAGTCTTTGGGCAATTTTTAGCCCAATTCATAAAAATGAGTTTTAACTAATTTGTATGTAGTTGTAAATTTATATGTAATCAAGAAAATGTTTAAATTTAAGAAACAAGCACCTTGTGAGCTGTAATTTTCATATGACCAATATTGCCATATGATCAGATGGACCTCATTTGAGGTCTTAAATCATAACACCTGTTAATATTAAAGTAAAGATTTTAAAGGAATTTGTATAAAATTGTGAATGTGTGTGAAGTTTAAAAACAGACCTAATGAGGCTCTGATCAAATTATTCAACAAAAGAATTAATAAGCATGCGATTTACTGCGCTCATAAATTAACCCCTGATAGGTAGGGTTATTAATCTATTTAAACATGAATGTTTTAGCTTAAACCAATTCTGAAAAATAATACAGTGTGATTACAGAACATTAAAAATGCACACCTCAACTGAAAAACGATGTAATTAGGGCTTTATGAAACACAGCCCGCCCCAATCAGAATTTGATTACACAAGGGGTCTATATTATACTCAGAGACCCCCCCTATGTCAGCATATGAGCCCGAGGAAGCCGATGACTCGGCGAAACACGTAGCTCTAAGTCCCAGCTGAATTTGACCCAACGTGGCTCCCGTAGCCGGATCGACCAAGCAGCCATTGCAGCCAAGGAGTAAAGGTTTTTTTCTTTCTCCTGCCTCACGGACGCGTGATCGGCACAAACGGCTGCTTAAACTCTATCCTGGACTGCATGAGGAGGCCAGGGGTCCAACCTCTATGTATGTATGTATGTGAGTCCTGTTGTTTATCAATTGTTTATTAACTATTAAATGCTTTTTAAACCCTACTGACATCGCGCCTCACTTTTCCTCTAACTACCCCCCCCCTATCACCACCACTGGGGAGAGTCCCTATCTGATGCCCAAGACCGGGGTTAGAACTCCATGCTGATTCCCATTGAAGAACAGTTCACATCGGGGGGAGATGCGGATGGGTTAATTTAACCCCAAAGTTACCAATTCTCTGCAAGGACTCACACTTGGCCGTGTGAGTACAGATATAATTATATATTTATTCCACAACCCTTTGAATCACCATTCACCTGATGTTGGGAGTGACTGGAATTGTATAAAGAAAGATACCATATACCGTGTCCGCTTGCACATGGCCGTGTAAGTGCATTAGCAATTCAAACCCCCAGCATCATTGTTGTAACCACAGTAATTTTATTGCAATTTTATTGTTCCTTTATGCTTCTCTAATCCCACGCTCCCCCATTGCTTGTTTGTTTCTGTATCCGTTAAATATAGTCTTTATTGTAGCGTGGTTATGGGAGGGGGGAAGTTTATTTTAACATTTCCTTCCTTCTTGTAGTCTCAATCCGAATGCTTCGGTTCTTGACTTCATCTTTTGACTTAGATTTGATTAAAAATATTTTTAGTCTGAGGTGTCTTTTAAATATTAGTGCAGACTATTTACACACTTACCTTGAGGCATTTTCCTTCTAATGTCATCTGCCTTACAGCTGTATTTTCTATTCTGCAGCTGCACATCCACAATTTCTGTCACGCGGCTTATTCATACAGAAGTCTGCAATACTGCAATTTGCATTACCTTCAAAGATCAACAGGGATTGAGTGTGTAAGGAGTAGTACCTTCCACACAATACATTATATATAGAATCAGGGTAACACCTTGATTTTAATGTATCAATTCATTGCCTGATTGAGTTTACAGTCACATATTGTCATTATATATACTTTGTTTGACAATATAATTACATACATTGTCTGCTATTGATATAGTCATTATAGGACCTTAGCTACCCTGTGACAGCATTTGATGTTGCAAATGGGACATTTTATTTACCCCTTGTATTTTAACAATGATATATTATTTAAAAATAATTTTATATTTACAGAATACTCTCCGCTTGTTTCTTGGGTTGAGATTTCTAGCATCTATTTACCCATGTCATATTCGTTATCTTCGACTATAAATTCAAGTACACGATCCTATTGACTATACTGTTTCCTTTATATTACAGTACTATGAGTGAATTTGAGTGTATGTAATCTGTGGACTTTTTTGACTCGCCATCTCCTTCTGGACCTGATGGTGCTCAGTATTTTTCTGTACTCTATATCTACCTCCTCCATTTTCCCTTCATCTTATCTGTCTCTGAGCCCCCCAGATCCATCTCTCAGACCCCAATAACCAATCTTTTAGCCCCCAAATCCTCCCAACCTCTCAGCTCCCACCCCCCAAAGGTAAAAGTAAGCTTACCCCTAGAGTGGTGTCCTGGAGTTGGGAGATGCAGTGTGGTGTGGATCCGTCATGGCGGCAGACACTAGAAGTTGACTTCTGGGTCAGACCACTGGGGCGGGCAATAACTCTGCCCTCATCTGCTGCTGCTTCCGTCACTGTCATTGTCCTCCAGAGCTCTCTGCAGGCAGCAGCCGCTGCTATCCCCCACCCTTTTAATACGCTACCATCCCCCGCCATCTTCAGCTGCTGCCATTTGGCCATCCTGAGAACAGTTTCTGGGACAACAGGACATCGTGCTAAAAAAAGGGACAATCCTGTATATATGGGACACCTGACAAACCTACTCCATATCCACAGGGCCCCTGATAGGCCTGGCACTACTCCCTCATTGATCAGGATCCTCATTTCACTATGCCTGCCACTATGTGGCCTTCAGAGTGATAGCCAGAGATGAACCCTTCAGTAGGTCTGGTCCAACTATGCCTAGGGGCTGGACTTGTGGAGTCACCTCTGGGCATAGTCTGTCTCTCTGTGTACCTTGGGAGTAGTATAAAACCATCTTGGCGGGACTCTACTTTTCCTAACTATAAAACAATCAAAGGGATTCCTTACTCTATCCTAAATGTAGGAACTAGAGATGTGCAAATTAGACACTATCCGTATTTCAGATTTTCGCAGATTTCCCCCCCAAATAAAAATCTGTTTTGTGCAGTAAAATCCGCAAACGGATCCGTGCGGATTCTAAAAAATCACCTTTGTGACTCGGATCCGCAGTTTTACATTAATTCATGTGTTGGATTAATGTAAATACGTTTTGCGTTTACATTAATCCGTGTACGCAGATTATTGGAAACCCATTACGCGGAATGGCAGGCTTTCGAATCCGCGACAACAAACTATGACGGATTAATCCACTGCGAAACCCTCACTGGCGCATTACAAATCACCCTGAACTACACCATGCGATGTGGTCATGTCCACTTGTTGGCCCAGTGATCCTGAGAGACGGAGGGTGAGACAGGGAGCTGGCTGCCTGCAGAGGGTGAGAGAGACAGAGACACACACACAGTCACACAAGCACAACACAGAGACCATTTAAAAAATATTTTTACAAATATATTGGTTTTCTATTAATGTTATTTTTTTATTATTTTTATTAAACAGGAAAGAGGGGGCTTTGCCTGTGCCCCTTAGGTGAGACTGAGTAGGACTATGTCAACTATTTTTATTCTCAATTGGCAATGTGGTTGGAAGAGCCTTGGCAGTGGTTGATGTACAAGCGACTGTTCTTTCTGGTACCAGGCACCGGAGTATGCAAAGTACTGGGCCTTCTTCAACCCTCGGTTGAAAGCGTGCCTGAGGAACCGTCTGCTCCTGCGCTTGTTCATTCAGTGTCAGGGGTTGTTGTAGAAAGTAGCCCTGTTATTGAGGACAGCAGCGTTGATTTGTTTTTTTGGGAGGACTCTCTGTTTGAAACTCTGTCATTGTCACCTTTGACCATCGCTATTTCCTCATTGTCAACATTGACCTCACCTAATTCCTTTCTACCAGTGACAGAGACTTTTGAACCATTCCGCACACAGGACCAACTGTTGCTTGTGCAGTTATTTGAGGAGCACATGGGTACAGACATGTTGTGTGTCAGGGTTGACTGAGCAGGGTCCATGTCTTTTGGCACCGTGTTCCTGAATCTACTTTCAACTGCACCACCTGTGTCTGCTACACCTAGCACCTGTACGGCCGCTTTTAATTTGCAAGGTTGTCTGCTGGAATCTTCAACAGGTTATAATGTGTGGGCTCAAGACGTGGAACCACAGGCATGTGTAGTGAGTCAGGTACAATGTGGTGCTTCTTGCAGTCAGCATATCGCGACTATTGTAAGACCGTCTGTCCCTCCATGTAACTTGGAGAAGTGGAGGATGACATTGGTGGTGGTGATGGTGGCTCTTCCAATGAGCTTAGTGTCCTGGAAAAGGTGTCCAGTGTCCTGGAAAAGGTGTTGAAGAGGGACGTGAGTCCTCTCATCAACATCATGGTGTAAGTCCCCAGGCTTCCCCTCATGGCAGCTAGACCCCTCCCCCTAGATCACAGGTATTGCAGGAGCACCGTCATCTGTTCAAGGGAGCCACAAGCATGGTCTGACAATACATCCTTTTACCCGCCATGGATTGTTGTGCTCTGCTGAGGTGGTCCACTGTACCATTTCTGATGCAGCTGCGCGTAGGGGTAAGAGTGGAGGATGCCTGGGGACAAGTGGTCTTCAGCATGCATTTGCGGAAAAAGCATCATGATGATTGGGAGACCCTGAGTCACCGATCCTCTGTGTCATGTGTCTTCAGACATGATGAATCGGCTCTGGACTCGACGGTCACTCACTGCTTCTCCTGCACCATTTCACATGAGTTCCAGGTTGGAAACATGGTCCACCTCTGCTGTGAGAAGTGACTCTGTTGCTTCTACACTCATCTCAACACTTGTGGAACCTCCTCCTTCTTCCCCACATCCACGACTATCACCGAGACAACAGAGACAGGGAGTGACAGAAAGAGGAAGTAGGCTTCAGAGTGAGACAGGGTGCGGTGCAACAGATCACCCATTGTATCCCTTTACTTGGTCTTGTGTGAGGGTGCAAAGTTTGTACTGTGGCACATTGTTAGTAGTAGGAAGGCACTTTTTGAGATGCTGACATGGACAATTGAAGAGCATGTGAGGATAGCAGTAGATCCCACTGCTGGTAATGCTATGGTCATGGCATGCTCCAAGAACATGAGCTCTGGCCTTTCAGAAAATAGTTTGAAAAGGGAAGTGTTACCCTCAGTCTTTAGCCTAAAAGAGATGACATACCCAGTTTACTCTCAATCTTCGGTAACACATATGGGGGGGGGGGGGGGACATATTATCTTTATTTTTAATTTCAAAAATTTTATTGGGTTTTTCAGAGGGTAGGGTACAGCATAACATATTACAACAAGCTGGTACAGAAGTCATTAGTTATTTTTTTAACAAATGGACAATAGTAGAGTTTCCGCACAGCCTGGTAGGATCTGAGAGTATCAAGCCCTCCCCTCCGTCTATGGAGCTGCACCCGTCTCTCATTTTCATGAGGAGTAAGGATAGTTAAAAGGAAGAAAGGAAGAAAGGGGGAAGCGAGAGAGGGGGGAATGATGGGGGGGAGGAGGGGAGTGGTATGGAGCGGCATAAGAGAGGGCCGCCCAGGACCCGGCATCCACCGAGCTTTAGAACAGAGTTTGAGAACTCTATGGGGGTTTAATCATATGGCCAGGCTTCCCGGGTTTTGTTGAATTTGTCTAGTTGTTTTAATCGAGCTGATAGGAGTTCCATCAAACGGACTTCCCTAATTCTGGTGAGGACCATCTCCCTGTTGGGTGGTCTAGTTTTTTTTCCATTTTGCCACTATTGAGCGGCGGGCTGCCGTTAGTACAAAGTATGTTAATTTTTTGATCTGAGGAGGTAGGCCTTCTATAGGCTTACCCAACAGAAACGACACCGGATCCAGTGGGACCCCCACCTCACTTATCTCCTCCACCATGGATTGGATCATATCCAAAAAAGGGCCTAATACGGGACAGGTCCACAGTATATGTACCAGGTCTCCCTGCTGGCCGCATCCCCCACAGGCCTGGCTCAGCCTACTCGGGGTGAGGTAACAGTGGAATAAAATTTTGTAGATTTTTTCCTTAATGGTGGTACAAATTGAGGTTTTGGTTGCGGCCTCACAGATATCCTCCACAATCTTCTCTCTCTATTTCTATATTGAGGTCTGCAGTCCACTTAAGCATATAGCTATGGTTGACGGTATCGGGGCACGTGCTAGTCCCATATAAATCCCAGAGATCAGACCCTTCCGATATGCTCCTACTGCACATATCTTTTCAATGTTAGAGGGACTTTCAAAATTGGAGTTGTGAGATATCGTTGTTAAGAAGTGTCTGATCTGGAGGAAAGCGAATAAGGGAAGACCCCCAGGGGCATATTTTTCCTATGCTTCGGAGAATTTCATAGGCCGTCCTTTGATTAGCAGATCGGACGCTTTCGTTATATTGGCTGCTTTGAACAGTCTGAAGTCCCTAGGATCACAACCCGGGGGGAAGGGGGGGAGTCCGGATTGCCAAACAGGGGGGTCAGAATTGAAGGGGAAGATGATAATCCAAATTTAGTTCTTGTTTTTGACCATATCCCCCAATGTACATCTCATTGCTCCCAGGTCCATCCTGCCCGGCGTTGTCTCCTTTAATTTTTGAAAATAGTGGGGGAAAGTTATGCTTAAACCATATCTCATATCAGTTCGTAATTTTAATTCTGAGGTATCGAATATAAGAGGAGTTCCATTTATAGCTGAAATTAATTTGTAGTAATTTTACCTCGGATGGTGTCAGAGATAAATTTAGGGCTTCAGATTTGTCATTATTGATTTTGTATCCTGACACCTGGCCGAATTTTTCTAGTTGTGATTGAAGGTTGGGAAGGGACGTCAAGGACTCCGCCAGAGACAATATTACATCGTCGGCGAACAGAGATATCTTTTATTCCTCTTGGCCTATTTTGATTCCCTTTACAGTATATTGATATATTTTCGGATGGTGGCCGCCAGGGGCTCTATCGATAAGGCAAAGAGGAGAGGGTACAAGGAGCAGCCCTGTCTCGTACCATTTTTTATTATTACGGGACTTGAGCCTCCTCCCGGGAGCTTTACCAGTGCAGATGGGTTTTTATACAGAGCTCTGATTCCCTCGAGGAAAGGACCTCGGAAGCCAAATTTGATCAGTGTGTGATCTAAAAAGTCCCATCTAATTCTATCAAATGCTTTTTCAGCATCGAGGCTCAAAATAAAAGCCTTTGTTTTAGAGAGATGTACATGGTTGATGATATTTATAATTTTACGTGTATTGTCCGACGCTTTTCTACCCATGACAAAGCCGACCTGGTCTTTGTGGATCAAACTCGGGATTATTGGGTTTAGTCTATTGGTCAAAATTTTGCTGTATATTTTCAGGTCCGAATTTAGAAGGGCGATCGGTCTATAGCTGCCGCAATTTAGTGGATCCTTACCCTTTTTATGAATTATTGCTAGGTTCGCTATGGACATTGAGGGAGGAATATCTTCCCCTTCCAACATAATATCTTTTAATTACATTAATAGGAAAATATACTTACACAGGTTAATCTTGTGTGCACAAATAGGAAACTAAGGATTTAGACCCATTATCTACAATGTCAATATTGGATTGGCAGTTTCAGTGCCATATCCTTAGACATGATAAGTGAGAAAAGCCTAGATATCGCTATTTGAATGATTTGGATGTTGTGTTTATTGATACATTTTCAGTGCATTGCTCTTTAAATTGAGCCTGAGAGCCCTGCAAAGTGCCTGTGAGTGTACCTGATCTTGCTAATCAAATAATTACATAGCCGTTGCACAAACAAGTAAGCGAAACTGTTCACAATGCACCACACTAGTCAGCTAGGATAATGAAAATATATGATGCATGTCACGTTAATGCCTTCAACCTATTCAGTTGTGTTAACAATACAAGGGATTACCCTTAATTAAAAAATGACCTATTTTTCTTTGTCTCCTGTGAGGTCATCTGGGTTAACCTGATTGTAACAGGGAGTTATCACTGTTGAGAAAAACTGTCTCTAAATACAGCAGTGTACTGGTTACTTGAACAGGCAATCAACCAGACTCCACCTGGCTGATTAAGACTATGCTAGAAAAAGCCTGTTTTGAGAAACAGGAAGAAGATTTTACTTAGCCCACAACTTGGGCTGACTAGAGGAACAGATGTCTTGAGCTGCAGAAGGACTGTATGTTGACAGCAAGACAAGGGGACCAAACACTGGAAACAGACATTGCCATAGCACACAAGGGTGCTGACCCAGGAGAGCAGAGAGGCCTTCCCCTACAGCTACAACAAACAGATAAGAAACTTTCTTCTTGGACTGTTGTATATCTATATGTATATATGTTTGGGTGTGGTAACTAGTTTAGCTACCCATCCAGTTAGAAAGAAACAGAGTAAAGGTATAGATATTCTCCAAAATGGAGTAGGCCTTTATTTTGTTTATTTTTAATGTTTTTGCCGTGTTAAAGGAACAGGCGCACTAAAGCCTCATTTTAATTTCACCTTAAAACGGTCTCCATTGTGTACCTCTGCACACATCTCTTACATATGGTGTCAGAAGTGGGATGAGAGGTGACCCTTGAAGTTTAAAGGGGCCCTGGAGACTGCATGTAAAACATTGTTGTGTTTTTGCCTGCATAAGTTCCTACAAACCGCTTGAACAACAAAACAAAGAATCATGTGCAGAAGTGACCAGAATTAAAGGGCTACACATCCAGGCAGGAAAACTACACTGCACTGAAGAAAGCCACAATGCCACAGTTGGACTGAGAGGACTGCGACAGATGGTGACTCAAACAAGGTACTGACTGTGACCAGAGTCTACTTGAATATATGTTATTTCTAGCCAAATAGGGTATTTAGTCTATCTGCCCATTGGTTAGGGATGTCTTTCACCAATTAACCTATAGGAGGTGAGGTTATTGGTAGATTAGTGGGTATATAAAGACCCTTCTAACAGGTCACCGCTACTCCTGACGAAGAAGTCACTAAGAACGGCGAAATGCGTAGAGCGTGACCCTACGATTGAGAGGGAGAGAGACTGCTGGGAACTCCGTGACGTCACCTTCAACCGGCTGGAACACCGGAAGTGACGTATCGGCCCCTGGCAGAGACACAGAATGGCGACTTGCAGCGGCAGCGACGGCGTGATGTGATTCTGAGATCCACCATACCTTCCATGCTATTATCGCATTGGGATCTTGTAAGCCTCCAATTTTTATTGTTTTTGGATAAATCGTGTATACCTTTTACTTTGGCTCCCTGTCTCTCTCTTTTGAGATTGCACCTCCTCCTACTGGCTCCAACCTGTGACCTTATACCTTAGTCTGATACTGCTCATTTGTTTTCAGCATATTGAGTGTTCACTTGGGAGCGTTCCACTATTTGTGTTTTATTTAGACAGTATTGCACTATGTAGTTTCTTCTTTTTTAAGGTACCATCGCTCCCCTGGTTCTTCTTTACCCCTGAGGAAGGAAGCTGGGTCTTCCGAAACACGTAGGGTGGTCCCACGCATTCACTGCTGACTATCTGCTGATATTCCTGCTGATTACCAATTTGGGTCGTATTCGATCTGAATACTTGTGAATCTGCCATCACCATCTGCTTGCTACAGTTGAGCAAGCCCCTGGCGAATCTGCAGGTCTGAATCTGCAGTTGTAATTGCACTCCCACAAGCTGTCTGAGAAACGGAGGTTGAAGCTACAGTATCACAGAGGTCTGTCCCCGCGAGAGCAGGGGAGGGCTCTGTCCGGAAGCCAATGCCAGAAAGCTGCAGACACCAGAGAGGAACACATGGAGCAAACTGGCCACAGATGAGGGGATACTCTCTAAATATCCACTGCCGGTTACTTTCTTTTTTCTGGTAAGCAGGTACTTCAGCCACAGCAGGAGTACATCAGTGGGACATATTCATTTTAACTTATTCAATTGTGTTTTAAATTGTGTTTATTAAATGTGTTTGGTATAACTATCAGTCATCTGTTTGTTCTCAGCATTTGTTGTTTGTGTTGTGAAGTGTACCATTTTAGGTTATCATACAGTACTATACTATGTATTTTTATTTATTTCCATTTCATGTCTGATCCTCTTCACGTGGAGCACTCAGCAGATTCGCCAGTATTCTCTACTCTGGTTGTATATATCCTTTTATTCATTATCTAAGTGCAGAGCGCCATAGATATAACATTTTTCACACTATTCTATCTGAAATGGGGTCAGCGTTATATCACAGGCAGCCAGCCACTTTGTTCAAGTGTATTACAATTCTTATTTTATGTAATTGGAATTAGCGCTACCTTATTTTTTTCTATCTGGACACAGACATTGCCATAGCACCAAAGGATGCTGACCCAGGAGAGCAGAGAGGCCTTCCCCTACAGCTACAACAAACAGAGACTTTCTTCTTGGACTGTTGTATATCTATATGTAAATATGTTTGCGGGTGGTAACTAGCTTAGCTACCCACCCAGTTAGAAAGGAACAGAGTAAAGTTGTAGATATTCTTCAAAGCGGAGTAGGCCTTTATTTTGTTTATTTTTAATGCTTTTGCCGTGTTAAAGGAACAGGCGCAATAAAGACTAATTTTAGTTTCACCTTAAAATTTTCTTCATTGTGTACCCCTGCACACATCTCTTGCACTGATCTTTTGATTAATGGTCCAATAAAACAATGAAAAAACAATATGCTTATAATACCAGTGACTGGTGAAAGGGTACAGATGGGCCAGAGATTTTACACGATTTCTGAATTATCTTAGAGGGCATAGTGTAAATTCCTGAGATGGTTCTGATTAACAGACAAAAGAGAAAGAAAGTGCACTTTCCTTACAGATTTAAAAATGTATGATAAATAAAATCTGATGCAATTCACAAGGATAGAAAATATAGATTTATGGCGGTCAAAATTAGACGCATGTAACAATATCAAATATGACAGGGTGCCTGTGGTGTGGCATGTGTCAGATATTTGTTACTAAATAACACTGTAACGGGTTCTCACCACAAACAAAAACGGGACAGCGAGGCCGAGGTGGGGATGTTAGTATAAACCGACCTCCAGTTGCGTGGGCGCATCCAGAGTGCAGAGTTATAGTTGTAAAGCCGGGTCAGGGTTGGAGAAGTGAAAATAGTCATAATACTCGCCGTGGTCAGCGGTTGGAGAAGTCGGATGGTCGTAGAGGGTTGCCGGGGTCCAGGAGTGGAAAAGGTGGAGGTCCACATGCAAGCCGAGGTCGAAAGAAGTTGGGGGTCCTGGTACCACCCGAGGTCAAAACACTGAGGAGCAAACAGGATCAGAATGTGCAAGGCAACAGATGCTTGAGGTACCGACATACGTTTCGGCGCTAGAGGTTAAATAAATAAACCTATAAATGAACTGGCATCCTTCTATGCATATGAATGACTGGGACACACCTCTTAGCAGCCATTTGCAACCAGCGTCACTGGGTTGCTAAGGCAACCAAAGAGTTTAAAGGGGTGGTCAGTATTGCGACAATGCCCACCCTGATTGAAGGCGTAACCTCTAGCGCCGAAACGTACGTCGGTTAATTCATCTGCTACTTTGACCTCTCTCGATCCTACACAGCCAGGAGCCCCGTCTTGTACACACCGCCTGCAGCATTAATACACTGCTATGACAGCCACTTGGCATTAACTTGACAGCATAAAGGGGAACCTGTGCCTAATTCTAAAGTAGATGCATGGGTCGTACCAGGAGATTTCCACGATGGCATAATATATATAAACTTTGATGTACCTTAAACGTGGTACTTAGTCAAAACCCTGGAAAAAATATATATATATATATATATATATATATATATATATATATATATATATATAGATATATTAGTCTTATGTTCTGTTTTGCTATGATTTCACTTTCGAAGTGTATCCACTACTAGCAAATCTCTACACACTAATGCCTCTGTTCTATAAAATAAGAACAGGGATATATATATATATATATATATATATATATATATATATATAAACGCCAGAGAACTCCACGTGCACGCACCACACGTGATGACGTCACCATCCCTACGCGTTTCGGCAAGCCTCGTAACTTTGTCCCCTGACGAAGTCACGAGGTGTGGTGAAAGGCGTAGGGACGGTGACACCCGTGTGGGTGCGTGCACGTGGAGTTCTCTGGCGTTTCAGCAATCCAGCCAGCTGATTATCTCACTGCTGGTACCTGACCAAAGCAAGAGCAGAGAATGTTTTGTCTTTTGTTCATAGGTATTATAGTGGTTGGCTATACCACTTCATCTGTAGCTGCAAAGTGCTCCTAGGATCTGTTTGTAGTGACTATTACCTCTCTAGATCTTCACCAAGTGGAACATTTTTGGACTTATTCTTTTTTATATATATTTTTTCACTGGTCACATTATGGTTTATTTCAATTTATAGTATAGTTTAATATACAATTATTCCACTATTTAAGTATAATATTCAATATCTTTCACCATTATTCACATTTATTCCACCTTAGCGCTACATCTTTGTGTGTGTGTGTATATATATATATATATATATATATATATATATATATATATATATATATATATATGTGTGTGTATATATATATATATATATATATATATATATATATATATATATATATATATATGTTGCACAAAAAGAAAAAGAAGGGTCTAAAAGGTGCACTCAAACAATATGTAATGAAAAAGTAGAAAGAATGGACTTTATTAGCAATGAGTATTAAAAAAACACACAAGACCCACACAAATACCACATAATAGATTGCTGTGTGATGCAATAATTATAAATTATACACCAAAAAGGCACAAAAGTCTGGTAAGGACTAAAACATGGGAGTTCAGATGTAACATAATAAAACCAGGGGAAAGAACATTCCCCCAGTGTTGTGACTAAGATCGGCTGATCTGATGCAAGAAACTCAAAAAAATATATTAATGGCTAAACAAACCAGAACACAGAAAAATGATTTGACCTCTAAAAAATGGTGTCGTGAGAATAATAGTATAACACACAGCTGAAGGTAAGTATAAATGTGACCCTATGATGTGCTGCAAACGGACTGTAGTAGCTAATGCCAAAACTATGCTGCACACATGAAATAAGCAGCAAGAGGAGGGAGTCCAAATAGTGCACTGTTAGCACTCATCACAAGTCCCCAAAGGTAAGAACCCAATGATAATGGGCAAAGGTAATGATTGGGCAGCCCAGGGACAGAGAGCACTACAGATGGGTAGTGCACAGGGCAAAGAGGAGGTCCCACAATACAGACCAGCGTCCCAAGCTCAGGCACCAGCGTCGTCACGAAGGAAAGTCTTGAACATTCGAATACAGCACACGGGTCAGGAGGAGGTGGGGGTACTGTCACAGCTCTGCTCCGACGGCCGTTTCGCCAAAAAGGCTTCTTCCGGGAGCGTACAATGTCAGCATCCAAGCGCACTCTTTAAGTTGCTCCGTTTTCGCGCCAAAAGTTCTCTCGCGGCAGTCATCCAATAGGAATTTCTGAAAAATAGAACCGCGTCATCTGTTGCTATGTAAGGGCGAGAAGAACTTAAAGGCAATGAAGCATAAAGAGACAGACATGGAGGGACATAGAAAATAATATAGTGTGATTAAAAAGACATAATTTCTAAGCAGGAGGTTAAAAAGCATGGAGAAATGGATAAGGATAAAATAAATAAGTAATAGTAGTATCAAAGGAATGAGTAGAAAAGTAATATTCTCAAGGTAAAGATATGTGGACTGATAATATAACAAATGAGCAAAAATAAATAAGGAATAAAATGAAATAAAATAAAAAGATAAGAATCAGAGTTAGACATGTCAGAAAGTAAGAAATATATTAAGGAAAACCTGAAAGCATAAAGTAGACAAGTAAGAGCCTAAAGAAACATTGCAAAACTGAGATAGTTATTAAGTCCTGTTGGGATCATAGTACCCAACTGTACTATCCATCTGCATTCTTTTCTAGGAGAAGTTGCTCCACATTACCGCCTAGAATTCCTATATTTATTTTATCAATGGCAAAGGCCACCAGGGATGAAGGGTCTGAGTTATGCACATCACGGAAGTGTCGTGCCACACTGGTAATTTTTTAAAAAGATGCCAGATCTTTAGTTGCATTTTTAATGTTCCGTGTGTGCTCAAGAACCCTTACACGAAATTCCCTGGTGGTCATGCCAATGTAAATCAGGCCGCAGGGACAGCTCAGATGGTAGATGATATTCTTGGACTTACAATTAAGGAAATGAAAAATTCTGAATTCTCGGGTACCTTTAGAATTATAAAAGATATTTGTCTGTTTCATATATATCTGCAGGCAGAGCAGTGTCCACATTTGTAGTATCCTTTTAGATTAACTTGGTTGAGGAAAGTAGCTCCTGGAGGGGTAGTGTAATGGCTCCTAACTATCAAATTCTTTAGGTTGGGAGCCCTTCTACTAGTGAGATTGACTCTATCACCAATACTCATTGCTAATAAAGTCCATTCTTTCTACTTTTTCATTACATATTGTTTGAGTGCACCTTTTTGACCCTTCTTTTTCTTTTTGTGCAACATATTCTCTGTGGGTCGGTAGCACCACCAGAGGGTTACTCTCTACCCTGACCCTTGGTTATTTCTAATTACTAGGTCATCCAGGGGTGATTTGACTGCGGCATCTATTTTGTGTCTAATATATATATATATATATATATATATATATATATATATATATAATCAAAAAATAAATAGATGATACCGTTCTGTGGCTAACGAAATGCTTTTATTTGTGCGAGCTTTCGAGATACACTGATCTCTTCTTCCGGCGATGTTACAATGAATGAAGCAAAAGGTATACTTAAAAACAGTGTCTCTTGGAGTGTTATCTGTGCTGTTCCTTCCCCCGGTGTGGATGTGTTTTATGGCTAGAGGTGTCAAAAGGTTACTGAAAGCAAGTGAAGAAAGAGTGTGTTTGTGTATCAGTGTGAATAAAAATGAATGGAGAGCCCACAGTATATACAGTGCTTTACACAAGGTGTGTGTGGAGTGGGAGTGGATATAAATGGTGTGGGTGGGTGTGGAAATGTGAGAGTTTGTAGCACAACTAAAAGTGTGTGTGGATACTTAGTGGTCCCTATTGGTGTATAGGGATGGAAAAACAAGGAGTATTAGTATGTGTGAGAGACAGCTGTGTGTGCATACATATAGCACAGTATGTACAGACATGGCCTATAGCGCTCATGGGACGAGAGTTCACTAGTGTCAGTAATGACTCATAAAATTTCGATCTCTGTTTAGGCCACTGCTAAGTGTCCCGAACAGTTGCATAAATTTGTATTCATGCAACCGTCTCTCTTTCGGGGTTTTAAGATTACCTTTGAGTATGGCAACCCTCAGATCGTTCATCTTATGGCCAGAGTCAGAGAAATGTTTGCCAACAGGACTGTCTCTTGTACCGCGTGTGATGCTGTGGCGATGCAGGTTCATTCTCTTGTTTAGCCCCTGCCCTGTCTCACCTATGTAGTAGCAGCCCCCTGGGCATTTCATGCACATGATGAGGTACACGACATTGCTGGAAGAACAGGTGAACCTTCCTCTGATTTTGTATTCCCGATTCCTGTGTGGTATTTGTATTGTGTCCGCTGTGTAGAGCATTGCGCAGGTTTTGCATCTTGGGTCCTGGCATGGTTTTGTCCCGCATTCAGTTGTACTGCTGAATACTTTACTCCTCACCATAATATTCTTGAGATTATTGGGTTGTCTGTATGATAATAAGGGTGCTTCAGGGAAGACCTGTTGCAGTCTTGTATCTTCCTGGAGGATGGGTTGTAGTTTCCTGGCGATCTTGCGTAGGGCTCCTAGGTGTGGGTTATATGTGACCACTTTGGTATATATATATATATATAAAAGCCCCGTGACGTGTATTAATACAACTAACGGAGACTAATTACTCTATTAGGAAACTCAGTGTGCCAGATTTTATCCATGGACATCTGACATCTCACTGCAAACTGCTGTGCTATTTTACAATAGAGAATGTTTAGCTAACAGTAATGAGCTCACCAGCAAATGGATGGGAACTCTTGTCCTGCTTTCAATCCCCTACCTTTCTGAATAAATGGAGGGTTAATACTTTCCTCTATTGATAGGGTCAGTGCATTAGAGTTACTAGTGATCCTCCATACACAACATAGCATAATTTACCCAAGTGGATTTGTCGCTACAATCCCACCATCTAAGTGTATCTCCACGCATTCACGTCTCTGCCCTATACTATCAGAACAGGGAAATAATCTAGCTCGGTGACATGTATCTATACTACTAACGGTAGCTAGATACTCAATTAAGAGATTCAGTGTACCTGTTTCCAACTATTGACAAAACAATAGGATAATGCTGCACTCCCCAAAATAATCAAATATAATATAAATACCGGTGCTCCTGGTTCAGGAATCTCTGGGTGGTGCTCCAAAATCTGATAGGAAGGAAAAAACCTAGGCACTGCGGATTTCTGCTTTAGAACATTTAATGTGAGCCAATGATGACGTTTCGGCCTCAAGGGCCTTTCTCAAATGCAAATGGCATATGCATTTGAGAAAGGCCCTTGAGGCCGAAACGTCATCATTGGCTCACAATAAATTTTCTAAAGCAGAAATCCACAGTGCCCAGGTTTTTTCCTTCCTATCCAACTATTGACATTCATTGTCTCAACTATTGTGCTACTTTACACTAGACAAGTGTCCATCTAGCGGGGTCGAGCTCACCAGCATACACTGGCGACACACTTTATTCGAGCTCGGCTAGTCCCACGAATTCGGGTATACCCGGGTGTATTGAGGTTTGTGACTGTTTTCTGCCCGAGTGCATTGAGTTATTTTCCAGGCAGGGATTGAAGCATTTTATTCCCGCTGGCTGCAATACTGCACAGTATATATATATATATACTGCATTACAATTCATGAATTTATGCCATCTGGTAGACACGCGAAGCATTGCAGCCTATTAAATCCTAATCATTATCATTTAACAGATCAGCCGCCCATCAGCCAGGCATGAACCCAGGCTGGGAAGGCAAACGCAACGGGGCTTGTCAGAGGTGAGGAGCGGCGCATTCCAGGTATCTGCCAGGTACATACCGGGTATTTGCTCGAATAAAGTGTGTCGGTGCAGTATGTACGGGAATCTTTATCCCCATCTCAATCCCTTACTGTTCTGAATATATCCAGGACTAATACTCACCTTGGAAATAGAGTCAGTGTGTTAGAGAAATCACTGATCCAACAATTTGATATAGGATCACATAGCCTGGTAGTGTTGTGCATACTCACAGAGGTTTATTATCTTGTTCGAGTTTAGACGGGTATATTTGTTACCGCACCCAGCTCTAAACCTACGGTCTGCCTCACTCCACTGCACAGCGATTCCGTTCATGTTACCGGTTTTAATATTATTTTCTTAATGTTTTTCCACTCCATTTATTGCATTTGGATGACCTTTGTTTTTATATATTATTCAAAATAAAAGATTTTAAAGTCATAACACTTATATACCGGGGTGCGCCGTGAAGAGAATTCTTTTCTCTTTAGTACCCCAGTGTACCTTTGCTGCTCTGAGCCTTTCCCAGGCAGCACACAGTATAATTTCAAACATCAAGTTAGAGCGAGGTCCCCCACACCGTATGTGCTCTACTTGAATCTACCTTTGCGAAGAGATTAAACACATTTTCTAAGAACATTTAGCTGCATCCTTGTTTGTGTGCGTGAATTGCATTTTGTTCTAGTAACCAGGCGAACAAGAACTCCTGAGGGTGAGACCTTCAATTATTAGCATATTGAGAAGTAGTGTGAGGTGTTTGGGGAGTTATAGCTCATTTGTTAGTGCCCTGTGGGAATGCGAGTCAGCTGGAAAGCTGGAGGTTTTAACACCTTTCACATACATATGTAAGTGCAAGAGGTGTTCATTCATGGCTAATGTACATGTTAAAAATGATTGTGACATTCCCACTGTTGTTCTTTTATTAAAATATAGACATTGAAGTGGTGCTTTATATTTCTAATTGCAAGACTTATATGGCTCTCCTACTTGTAGATTGTTCCTCATTTAGCTCCTTTGGAACACTACAGTGGTTGACGAACCCTGATGCAGTGCATACGTTGCATGTAACACAAAATGAATGCCTTCTTTAACATGCATTAATTATTCCATTCTTAGCCATGTTATCAATCTTGACTAATGCCTTTGTCCCGATTCTGCAAACGCAACAACTTCCACATGCTTAGCATTCCTCTGAAACTCAACGTTAAATTGAAAGAAAATGTTCATATTAATCCTTTAGAATTATGCATGTAGGTTTTCAAGTATTATTAACAGATTTTTACTGCAGGGCTTTTTTTGGCTATAGGATGGGCCTAATTTTGCCTGATCTCAACTCTAGTTCTGGACGTTGGCCAGGATACAAGTTCATGTTGGGGGAAGTACTGAATTATGTACACAAAAGCTGGGCTTCTCAGTGCCAAGTGTATAGGGTCTGCAGGCGGGGCTTCTAAACACAGTGTGCAGGGAATGTGTGACTTCAATTTCTGCTCTCTAGTTAGAAGACACTTCAGACACAAATGTGTAATCATTGTCAGCACCTCCGTTCATATGAATAGTAGACACATTGTTTTCACAGCTTCTGCTATTTGCCACCCCACATCACTAGGAACAAAGAGGAGAGACACATTTTAAATGGGTGTGGGGAAACTAATATGATTAGTAAGACATTAAAATTAGCAAAACATGTGAAGGTTTTTTTTTCTATAAATCAGTTCCGTAGTATTAAATAATAGTGACTGTTTTTTTTATTATTATCATTCAACTCTTGATGCCATTTTTAATGAGTTTTAAATGACCCTTTCATTTTTATAGCAGGTTCTAGCGCACCACCCAAGCAGTGCAAGATCTTTGCAACACTTTCCTGTTTAGGATAATTTGTTGCTAATTTTCCCAACAGGTTGAGCAGTAAATTGTAACAATAGATAATGTCACTGTAATATTAGGATACATTGCAGCTGCAGAGTTACATTGGCTGAAACAGCCATTGTGTTAGGAAAAACAATCAGGATTTTTACATATTTATAACAAGAGCACCAAACGATTGCCAGCTTAGGTACGAATGTAAAATTATACTTTGTCACATGCTTTATATGTTAAGGAGAAAAAAAAGGGCAGGGGAATGTAGTATTGTTGCTAAAAGTAACACTACTTGAGGAGTAGGTTTGCGAAAGGGCATATAGCTTGAAACATTACCTATGTTGCTGAATATTTATAGACCTTGCTGACATTTGAGGAATAAAAGTATCTAGATCTGGTATTGAATCTGCATCCGTGTACTGTGGACTTTTTGCTTTCTTTGTTGAGGAGTGGAAGGTGAGAAGATTTTGCTTTCCTTAAACAAAAGTACTCGTCCTTAGGCACATATATGAGGGTTTTTTTCCCCTGAAAATTGAGAACATTTTCCTTTTCATTAGAGATTCTGAGAAGGTGAAAGTATGTGAAATATTCGCTTCACTCTTTACCTACCTCTCCGTTCATAAAATTAATAAGGGGAATGCCCAACACAGGGACAATATTTATTTATAAAATGTTTTACCAGGCAGTAATAAATTGAGAGTTACCTCTCATTTTCAAGTATGTCCTGGGCATAAAGCTATAACAATACATGGTTACATTAAATGAACAGGGTTTTACAGTCAATTCACAGACATTTCATGGACAGATACAGTTGGAAAACTGGGTACAGGGGGATAAAAGGGCTGGTTTTAGATTTTAAAGCTTCTCTATTTCAATCAACAAACGGCTCACACCCTTAAACCGCCCTTTGGCTGCACCAAAGGCTGTCTGCCTTTGGGGTGATGCAGATGTACACTGAAGGGGTTCCTGACGAAGCGAATCTTCGCGAAACGCGTAGAGTTTTACAAGCACCAGCCCAGAAGGAACCGGCCTGTGACGTCATCACGTGTGACGTCAATTGAAGCGTCTGCATCATTGTCGGGGAAACACGGAAGTGAAGCAAGCCTCCGGCTGCTGTGTGCGCAACAACAGCTGATGCGGTACACTTCTACCCGACACCCACAGCCGTTTTCGAGCACAGCGCCAGTATCCACTAGGGCGGACTTCGTACACTGTACCTTTTGGGGAGCAACATGTGAGTGATCATTTGCTATCTATGTTTTACTTGCGATTATAGTGTTACTCCCTACACTTAGTCCGTCTCCCTTGTGTTTATTTTTTCTGCTCCACACGTCCATCTGAACCACAGAGGTGGCTAGAAGAGAGTTAGAACTGCCAAGTTACAATCAACATAAAACCAAGAGGTACCCAAGAAGGGCACAACTGCTGTATTAATCACTGCAAAGTGTGAGTGTACACCTATATGGGGGTATATTCCATTATCTAACACACTTTATCTCAACGTTATTGCACTATATAGTTTTTTTATTTTTCATTCTTTTCACGGTTCCTGAGCTCCCCACATCTTTCATCATACAATTAGTAAATGATATATTATAGGTTAGAATACATGGTCAAGCAAGTGTATAAAGTAAAGCAATTGCCAGCATATAGGCAAAATAAGATTGATGGAATTGGTAACCATTGTATTGTTTCAGGTAAATAATACACTGATAACATTATTACTAGAGAAAGGTCAAAAGGAAGTACACGTGATTAAAACTATGGCATATGCAAATAGGTTATTTTGTCTTTGCAAATAGATGGAATCTGAAATGTTAATGTGAAAATATTGCAACAAAACACCTCAATGAATCACAATGGAGAAATAGTAAATTCTGTATTCATAACTAAATCTATCGAATGCACGAGGAGAGTGAGATGCTTCCCATGAGCTCCAGAAGGGGGCGCAAATTATCTTTAAAATATCTCTCAAGCAATTAAAGAAAAAGAAATCCGAAATGTGACAGGCTCCAGGCAACAGAGCCTGAGATGACTACACTGTAATCCCAGCCGGGCAGCAATATTCTTACAGTATAACTAAAGCACCCCCTGGGTAGAAGCCTAACCCATTGCAAGTGGCGGATCCGGGAGGAGTCGGAGAGGAGGTGCTAGTTCCTGCCCACCCCGCCCTGCAGTGATGGAGAGTAGGAGGAGGGGACGAGGTGGTGAGGTTTTGTATAGCTGCTGCTCCTGGTGCTGTGATCACCGGAGTGCACTCTTATAATAACCCTGCATGAGCTGTGTCTCTGCCCTGCCAGCAGTAACACGGGAGGTCCCTGTCTTCTGCCCCCACACTGCATGACTCCCTGGCCTGCCAGACTCTGGAAGATGTGCCTCTCACCTTCATGGAGGTGCTTCAAGGTAATTAAACATTTATTTAAAACTAGATCGCCTTTTCCCCCACCCCTCCCCTGAAGCTTTTAATAAACGCCCGAAACCACTAAACAGCCACAGCAGTAATTATTCACAGGATGGTTAGGTTTTGGGAGTAAATAATGTACTAAACTTTGTCTTTTTGCAGTGTTTTTTGTTGTTTTGTCTGCTAATGTAAGCAGACGTTTCGACCAACAGGTTTTGTTTAACATTTCTGTACCAGATAAACCTAATGCAACTATCAGATATACCTACTTTGTGATAAAAAACACACACACACACACACACACACACACACACACACACACACACACACACACACACACACACACACACACACACACACACACACACACACACACACACACACACACACACACACACACACACACACACTGTTATAATACATGCATATTGTACCTTCAGAGAGTTGTATGTAATGGTACATTTACACGTGTGTTTATACGTGTTACACAGGGTCCTACAGTCAGCAAAGAGATAACACATCTTATTGACCTGTTTAGAGCCTGTTAATTGCTGTTTGACCTAGAGCCATCTGTGATGTGCCTATGTTTACACAACGAGATGAATGAGGACTCAAGGATCAAGCAGTGAGCCTCTAACGTTTTTTATTTTATTTTATTTTGGAGTGGTTCAAGCAACAAAAGGTATAGGCTTGTAAATTCCACCTGTTGTGGGATTTGGGAGTAAGGGTGTTTTTTACCTGCATAGGATAAACCGGCAAAGAAAAAAAAAGTTGTTACAATATTGTAAGCAGAGTTTATAATTCAGTAAAGAGATGTTACTAGCATTTATTTAATTTTACCACAGATTATACTTGGAACGGTAATGCACATATTTGTGTGTTATCACCTGTATAGCTTATTACTGTGGCCTATCACCTATACTACTACTTAAGGCGATGTTGCTTCATGACAACCAATACCTAACAATTTTGCTTCCAGGCAACGCATTGCAAAGCTATGAATCGCAGCTAGCTCTGGCTGCAAAATAGTCATTTAGCATGTTACAAGAGGGTTATGTGGCTTTACAGGGTCCCAGTCTCTTCTGTAACCCTCACCAGTTCCCCTGACTCAGATACTAAACAGGAAGCCAGTGCCTTCCTGAAGCTCTGTGAGTTGCTGATGTGGTCATATTGGTCTGACCAAGTGAAAGGTTTTTATCTGTCCAGTCACTGATGAATATCCATCTCCTTGCATAGCCAAAACCTTTTTCTCCTTCTTTTTTTTTTAATGTATATTTTTCTTTATTGGCAGCTTTCCTCTTCTATCTCACTTTTTACCTACCTTGTCCTCCTCCTCGCTTCCCCCAATTTCTCCTTGCTACTTTCTTCTCTCAACTGTGTGTTTCTCGCTCTCTTTTTAGCACTTTCTGGGTGGGGAACTCTCAATAAAACCGTTACAGCTATTACTGAACAGTATTTGCCTCCACAGATTAATAATGAACCCTTCTCTGTGTCTTTCTCTATTTCTAAACCATGAATTTCTGCCTCACTGGTTTTGTCACAAAGTTTCTGAGATGCACATTGTGTAACTTGCATCTACCTTGTAGTCGTGACACCTCCATACTCCATAGTTTTGCCTTGAATCCCTCCCTGCGTCTGCACTTCAAATCAAACAAATTATTAGTATACTTTGTCATCTGCAGTTAAACCAAAAATACATTAAACCCTAGAGCAGGAGATGCAAACATTGTGGGCCATATTTGCTAAACAGTGCTATGCTCTTTCCTGCGCGGGGAGATGCCGTTTCTGCCCATTCAAGCGACTGTGATGCGTACGTTTTTTCTTTTGACTTAAAAAGGTTTCTTATCAGCACAGCTTGGTAAACAATGGCCCATGTACATCCTGATTTATCAGGATATTTACCTAAATGATTAACCTGTTACCTAATTGCTTCATAGTCATTTAATAACATTGTAACTGATTTTGTAAAAATGGTATTGATTTTGTTAACTAAAAATATTACAATAAAAAGGCAAACTTATGCTCTATTTTGAAAAATGTATTTGAACGTCTCATCACCTAGTGCAGGGTTTCCCAAACTTTTTTTTCCGTGACCCGGTTATTTTTTGAACTTCTCCTTCGTGACCCACTAAAAATTTTATCGCCTATACTGGCCTATAGGGCCTGCACAGACACACACACAGCCACTGATACACACACACACAGCCACTGATACACACACACACAGCCACTGATACACACACACACAGCCACTGACACAAACACGCAGCCACTGACACACACACTGATACATACACACAGCCTCTGATACACACACACGCAGCCACTGACACACACACGCAGCCACTGACACAAACACGCAGCCACTGACACACACACACACGCAGCCACTGACACACACACACGCAGCCACTGACACACACACACACGCAGCCACTGACACACACACACACACGCAGCCACTGACACACACGCAGCCACACAGATACACACACACACACACACTCGCTCTCCCCTATACCCACACACACTCGCTCTCCCCTATACCCACACAGACACAAACAGTGAATTACAGGCAACGACGGATGTGAGTGACTGGAGAGGGGGCCAGGGGCACTTGGGTGGGAGGGAGGGAGGGAGGGAGGGGGCCAGGGGCACTTGGGTGGGTGGGTGGGAGGGAGGGAGGGGGCCAGGGGCACTTGGGTGGGAGGGAGGGGGCCAGGGGCACTTGGGTGGGATGGAGGGGGCCAGGGGCACTTGGGTGGGAGGGAGGGGGCCAGGGGCACTTGGGTGGGAGGGAGGGGGCCAGGGGCACTTGGGTGGGAGGGAGGGGGCCAGGGGCACTTGGGTGGGAGGGAGGGGGCCAGGGGCACTTGGGTGGGAGGGAGGGGGCCAAGGGCACTTGGGAGGGAGGGTGACCAGGGGCACTTGGGTGGGAGGGGGACCAGGGACACTTGGGTGGGAGGGTGGGAGGGGGACCAGGGGCACTAGGGGGACCAGGGGCACTAGGGGGACCAGGGGCACTTGGGTGGGTGGGAGGGGGACCAGGGGCACTTGGGTGGGTGGGAGGGGGACCAGGGGCACTTGGGTGGGTGGGAGGGGGACCAGGGGCACTTGGGTGGGTGGCAGGGGGACCAGGGGCACTTGGGTGGGTGGGAGGGGGACCAGGGGCACTTGGGTGGGAGGCAGTGACTGGGTGGGGTGACTTACCTTGCCGCCGGACGCTTTCCCCTGCTGCCCCCGATATCCCCTGCTGCCTGGGACGGGAGGTGGGCTTGGGGGGACGGGAGGTGGGCTTGGGGGGACGGGAGGTGGGCTCGGGAGGGGGTGCCACGGGAGGTGAGCTCGGGAAGCTGGCTGCGGGGGGAAGCTGGCTGCGGGGGGAAGCTGGCTGCGGGGGGAAGCTGGCCGCGGGGGGAAGCTGGCCGCGGGGGGAAGCGGGCCGCAGTAGGAGCTTGAACTTCCCCCTCCGTCCCACGTAACGTGCGGGAGCGGGGGGGGAGGAAGGGAGCGGGCCCTGCTTGCCCTGCGCAAGCGCGCGGGACCGCAGGGGGAAATCGCCGGCATTTTTTTAAAATTGAGCAGGGGGGACGGGAGACACCGCGCGGCCAGCCTCGCTGCGACCCGGCAATTTTGGTGCCGTGGCCCGGTGCCGGGTCGCGACCCACCGTTTGGGAAACGCTGACCTAGTGCTTTCTGTGCCCTAACCTTTCCTATGTACAGTATGACTTTCTGGAGATAATCTTATTCATTTTAAACGAGATCAGCATTTTCTCTCTAGGCAAGAACAAAATCAAGTTCGTGTAATGTGAAATCTTAGGAGAATGTGAGGGAAAAAAATACACACACACATATATATATATATATATATATATATATATATATATATATATATATCTCATAATACTGAGTTAAGTTATGGTGAGTAAAAAAAGTGACAAAAACCCTCCACAGGAAAGTAAATATGCAAATATAGCTGTATGCTCATCTGCATGTCTTAGGCAGGTCTGCAACCCCGCCTTTCCCCATTATCACCCAGCATACAGCACTTCCACTGCAGCAAGGGATTCTGGGATGTGTGCTCATTTGCATGTCATTTCCCAGAATCCCTTGCTGCAGTGGAAGTGCTGTATGCTGGGTGATAATGGGGAAAGGCGGGGTTGCAGACCTGCCTAAGACATGCAAATGAGCATACAGTAATATTTGCATATATATATATATATATATATATATATATATATATATATATATATATATATATATATATATATATATATATATATATATATATATATATATATATATTGGTATTTCTGTATTTTCTCTCCTTCACGAAGGGTTTGCTTCTTTAGATCAGCAGCAGCACACCACCGTACACCCGCTGTATAAACATGTCACATTTTGCCCACCCTGGGTTGGTGGCAGATTCCAGTGGGATTTCCTTTTCTTTGCATTGTTTGCAGGGACAATAAATCGCAAGCATTTTTCGAGTTGCCCTATTGGTTATTAGCAGCGAACACTACAAGAAAAGCAATGCTACAGACCTTGCAAGGTTGATGTTGATCGCAGAATGTTCCAATGTAAGACATGCCTACATCAAACTAGGCAATAAATAACTATGTCATATTGCGCTTTTCTCCCAATGGGACCGAAATCACTTTGCAGTTACAGTATACAGGCATACCCCGCTTTAAGGACACTCACTTTAAGTACACTCGCGAGTAAGTACATATCGCCCGATAGGCAAACGGCAGCTCACGCATGCGCCTGTCAGCACGTCCTGAACAGCAATACTGTCTCCCTACCTGTACCGAAGCTGTGCGCAAGCGGGGAGACTATAGAGCCTGTTACACATGCGTTATTTACATCAGTTATGCACGTATATGACGACTGCAGCACAGTACATGCATCGATAAGTGGGGAAAAGGTGGTGCTTCACTTTAAGTACATTTTCGCTTTACATACATGCTCCGGTCCCATTGCGTATGTTAATGCGGGGTATGCCTGTAGTTAGCGCACGGTATGCAGCACGTAGGCATTTTTGCAGACACAGTTCCTGCCCAGATGAGCTTACAATCTTGGTTTCTGAGGCACTGGGAGATAAAGCGACTTACCCAGGGTCACAGGAGCTGACACCGTGATATGAACCAGGGTCCCTACTTCAAACTCTATATTTACAGAGTCAGCGCCTTTACTCACTGAGCCGCTCCTTCTCCCTGACGAGGGACCTATACTTTTTATTTATTTTTTTTGAGCCGGAGCATATTATTTTAAGATTTTGGGAGTATTTTTTGTATGTGTATGTGTGCAAATACAATTTTTTTTTTCTACATGTTTCTGGGTGTTGTAAAAGACTGAATACCCATAAAGGGTTTAAAATAACATTTTAGGTAGTTAGTGGCACATTTTAAAATGCATCATGTGAGACTCTCATATTTGTTTTCAGTGTACGCTTGGTTACAACAGAACTAAATGTGAAGCAGTGTGCAATGCTTCCAAATTGCTGACTGCGTTTCCTGTGGTTTGCATGGCTGAGTTTGTGTGCTTGAATTTTTTCCCTTGTTTATTTTTAAATTCCCATATAAGCATGAAACTTTCCGGCATATACACAGACGTATCACAGTACACGTGTGTTACTACTTTCTCCCATAGTGAGAAAATACATTCTATAACTTCTATTTATGTAGCATCGGCCAAAAGAGGGGTGGATAATAGTTCCCCCTGTCTAATTCAATGTATAGAACCTGTTATATTGATTCAACCGAGGTAATCTATGGTTTTTATAACTAGTAACTATAGACCTGTCAGGTCTCTCAGATTTAGTTCATTCATTCACACTCTTGAAAGTTAGTTATTTATTTGGATATCCTCTGGCTGCTCCCTTTTTGTGTAGTCTGCAAGTGCTGATACGACCAGAGGCCCTCTTCCTACCTTCGCTTATCTTTAGATGCTCTGATAACCCTGGTGAGATAAGGGTAAAGACACCTGATTTCTCATAAAGAGGCCCCTAAGTAATTCAACTGTCCGACAGTGGAATTGCAATTTTTAAATGATGATAAAACAAGGCCCATATGACTCTTTTTGTCCATGAGAGTGGCTGTTTAATATGTGATATGCATTGCTTTTGACTTTACTTGTATGGATGTGGTACCAGGTTTTATGCAGCTTGTGGAAGAATGACATTGTATTTCTCATCACACCCCACTCCTCTCAAAAGCCTTTTAAACAAAGTGCCCCCTCTGACAGAATGATGTCAGACAGCAATGGCACAAATTGCATCGGTTTTCCATCTGCGTCACTCCTTGGCTCTTTACTGTATGTAAAAAAAAAACCTTAACGTGTGAACCGTCTGACACCCAGAGCATTTCACTTACTCCAGTTGAGACCCGTTTTCCATGCTGGCTTGGCAATGCAATCGGGAGTTTGGAGATGGAGCAATCGGAACCTGTTGTAATCTATCCGTGTCCTGCTTTATTTCTCCCACAAAATTGGAAATAATTATTACATGGAATCCTACTCCACTCCCAAAGCTTCTGCTGCATCAAGCAGGTTATTAAAAGGGAGCGCTGCAGGCAACTGCTTTTATGCTGTGCTTTTATTTCTTTCTAATTGTCCTAAAAGTGGTTTGCCAGTGTTTCTCCTGGTATTTAATAGAGTTGTGCGTGTGTGTGCGTGTGTGTGTGTGTGTGTGTGTGTGTATGGAGTCTGGCAGGTGCAACAAAAGAAGCACTTCTTGTTTGGCCAGTAGTTCTTGCTTCTATGGCATTAGCAGTTTTGTTTCTCTAAGCTTTTTTTTTGGGTCTCCATGCAGTGTGCTTGTCGGTAAAACTGTGCTGTATTCTATCCCTCTCCCATTGAGAATATTTTCTATGCGGGACTGCTATGTTTTTAAAGTATTTTTTCTTTTCTAACCACTTCCTTGCCAGTAATGCAGAGCACAGGAATGCACTGTTTGCCCGCTCGCTGCTGTAAGGTCGGGGCACATCTTGCCTTGGTGGAAGGGGCTTAGTTTGCCGTAGAACTTTTGCAACATGCTCAAGCTTGCTAATTACAACTAATGCATTTCACACCGAGCAATACTATAATTATTCTGGGCTGATGTGGCAGCGTTGACCCAGCTCGTCCCCGTTGGCGGACCTGACGACATTAATGAATATCTAGTTGTTGTAATGTGTCGCTGTTCCCTGTGGCAGCAGGGTTGTCATTTTAAAAGCAAGCTAGTCAACTAGAAGACGTGGTTATGGGAAAACTGCTTCTTTACTTAAAGCCACAATCCCGTCCCCTATATGAGTTTAGATAATATAATGCTAGTATATTGTTCTGTTTGTGTGTGTTTTAAAAAGCATGATTTTCTTAGCAGCGGAGGTTACCATGGTGACCTTTAGACTGCACTGTGGAGAGTTCCATTTTCATCTCTGGACACTTATTACAGATGCAACTGCTGGTTTTAGACCACTTGCCACGGAAAATCTGTGACCATCTCGCAGTAAGACTAGGTCCCCAGTGGCCATGGTGGCGTATGCGGTGAAGACAAGGTACGGCCCTCTATGGGGCCGGCCTCAGTAGCTGCCTGCGCTCCCCGGCACAATGCGCGATGCACAACCACACTTGGCAAAAACAAGGATTTTGTTTTTTTTCTCGTGGCGACGGAGCGCTGTCCACGTCACGGTGGCGGTTCAGACAGTGAGGGCGAACCAACCACGTGACGTAATGGCCGCGTCCTCGCCACGCCTCCCCGGCGCGCGCTTCCAGGAGTCCACCAGGTTGCGCTGCTGCCGGGAATGAGCACCGCCAGGCACCCCATCACGTTCGCAGTGTGCACAGGGGCCTTAGACTCGTGAGATGGTCCACAGAAGGCTGTAATGGCCCATCGGATTAATACAGCGGGTGTCCCTGCATTTGAATGGGACTTGATGCCCAGTAGGATTCACACAGCGTGAGTCACATTCAAATGCAGGGACCCCCGCTGTGTTAATCCGATGGGCCATTAGTCTGGCTGCAGAAATTTCACAGCATTGGACTGGTTTTAGTGCAGAATTCTTAAGGCAAGTGGTCTACAACCGGCAGTTGTAGCTGTACCTCCTGTAGCTGTACCTCCTGTAGCTGTACCTCCTGTAGCTGTACCTCCTGTAGCTGTACCTCCTGTAGCTGTACCTCCTGTAGCTGTACCTCCAGTAGCTGTACCTCCTGTAGCTGTACCTCCTGTAGCTGTACCTCCTGTAGCTGTACCTCCTGCAGCTGTACCTCCTGCAGCTGTACCTCCTGCAGCTGTACCTCCTGCAGCTGTACCTCCTGCAGCTGTACCTCCTGCAGCTGTACCTCCTGTAGCTGTACCTCCTGTAGCTGTACCTCCAGTAGCTGTACCTCCTGTAGCTGTACCTCCTGTAGCTGTACCTCCTGTAGCTGTACCTCCTGCAGCTGTACCTCCTGCAGCTGTACCTCCTGCAGCTGTACCTCCTGCAGCTGTACCTCCTGTAGCTGTTTCCATAGCGCTACTGTTAAATGATATGCCAGCGTTGACGCTACGCAATAACAGCTGCTACATCTGTATCTTCTGAACAGAGCATTTAGTTTTAAAAAATAAAATAGTATTGGAAAGGGAAAGAAGAGATCTTGTGAAGTAATTACACAATTAAATTAAAAAATCCCCTGCAATCAGTGCACACTGCTGCTTTAATACTTATGACCATATGAAAACTGTTTCAGGGAGTTTGGGTAGAAAAATTAAGGAGATGTATATTTGTTTAACCTGTATTGGTTTGAGGGTATTTTCTTTGTTTTTATTTATTTTTTTATTCCCTTTCATTGCCTCCAACTCATACCTTTCCATAATGCAAAAAAGCATATAGACTGATTTTTTTTTTATTGTGGAACTGGACAAAGACACATTTATTTATCATGCATAGTGTTGGGAGTAAGGACAAATATTTTAGACAAGGGATGTAGTTCAAAGTTCTAGTTGGCATATCTGCCCTGAAGATTTTGTGTGTTTTTTAATACAATATATATTCCTGCACTTTTTTATTTTTTTTTAAGCTTTTTTTTTTAAATGTGGTGCTCCGTCCAGGAGAAGTGATTCAAATAGTAAGTGCCCGGAGCAGGTAAAAAATGTTTTCCCAGAAACTGTGGCATCTAAAGGTTACCATAGTAACCACGGAAGCTAGAGATGAAGAAAATCATAATTTTTAACACTCTCTTTTTTTTATTTTAAGAGCAGGACATGCTCACAGGACAAGACACAAAATATGTATAATTTAAACTCATACAGGCAGTGGCATCTGGGTGGAGTTTTGCGCTACGGGACTAACATGAGTTAGAGGAGATTACATTTTGCTACGTAGTATAAAAATAACATACTTGTGTTTAATTTCTTTTAATGTCTAGTAACCCCAAACCACTGGCTGTTGAGAATAGGGTAGGACCTCCTGAAGGATACCAGGTTGCTATGTAGAGTGACAGGTTTTGACAATATTGCCATCCTGGCTCATGTCATTATGAGACTAGTTCTGGTCTCCATTATCCAAAAAGAACTATTGATAACCAGAATGTACTGGAGTTAGAATCGAGGTCTCGATGTCATGGAGCACAGATGGCAAACTGCTTCTTGTGGCTGTTCTAGTAAGTTCCTCGTCTTCCAGCTTCAAAGCACAAGTTCCTGGTGTTTTGTTTTTGTTGTGGTGTTTGTTCTCTGGAAAATACATGCAAGATCATTTTAGAATAAATATGTCACTGGAGAATTATTCCAGGAATTGAACTTGCTACCTCTAGCGTGCAAAGCAAGCTATCTAGCACTTGAGCTAATTCCCTAGACCCCAATGAATTCCCCAAGTTTTCATTATATTTCATCAACTCTCTGAGGGCACTGACTGGAATACAAAGAAGTAATACTGTATCTGTTTTTTTTATATTTTTCAATGATTTTCTATTGTTCTAAAAACATAATTCTAAGATACTGTATGTTTGATGCACCCCCCCAAAGATTGTATGATGCACACCGCTGCTGTAGTCCGAAATGGTGTGCTTTCCTTATGCGGGAGTTGTCATAGCATGACGCATGTGTAACCATAGAAAATTGTATACAATCCTTTTATTCCCAGAAGTGCTTACGTTGCAGTATTCTGCAATTCTTTGCCAGACCTTGCATCCTTCAAATGGGTTTATACTGAACAATGTGGCTGAAATCAAGGGCTGCTGATGAGAAAATCAGCAAAGTAGGCGAATAAAGTGTATTTGCTGCCGTCAAATTCTGTGTTTTACTATGCTGCTCTTGCAGTCAAATCAAGCACAATTAGAGCTTAGTGTGTGTGTGTGTGTGTGTGTGTGTGTGTGTGTGTGTGTGTGTTTTTATTATTATTATATATTTTTTTTTTCTCAGAGTTAAAAATATTCTTGGGTAATAAAATGGTATTTCGTATAAAGAGACACAGGAAGGATAATTTTGAAGTCTTCGATATAAGCCTAAGGCTGCGCTTATAGTGACTTGCGACGTCGCTCCGAAACAAATCCATTGAATCCGTCGCAAACGCTTAAAGTAAGCGCGACGGTGACAGAGCAACTAAAAATTTGGAAGCCGGGTAAATTTGATTTTTTTTTTTTTAGAGACAGTCGCCACATGTGACTGTCTCTAAACCAATCAAATTGCGCGGCCCGCCCCCTCTATTGATGTCACTGGCCTTGTCGTCGCCAGCGACGCTGCCAAAAATCAAATTGCAACTTTCACTGGGGGGCGACAGTGACGTCATCGGTCGCATCGCCAGCACTATAAGCGCGGCCTAAGACTTGTTAAAAAGCATAATTGGGAAGCCATGTTTGTTTCTAGGCAGCACTAATTGTATTCGATGTGTGAGAAAAAGGCACATTTTTATGACTTGAGGCATTCACCAAACAAAGGTATTTTTTTTTGCTGTACTCTTTCCATTGTTAGGCAATTATACGTGAGCTGGTGGAAATGAAATTTGTAAACTATCCAAAACTCATTCTCTTGTATAAATGGATTGTAGTGTTTACCCACACAGAACTCATTATGCTCTCAAGCCAACCATGTCATTTCTCTACGTGGGTGTAGCGATTGTTGGAGGGGAATTTGCAAAATGCCCAAGTCTGCCAATCGGAGCTATTTTAATTAAACTAAATACTATATTTCTCTAATGAAGCCGTTCGTCTGCAGGAGGGTCTCGCTGATAAAGTTCAGTGTGCCTGGGTGCACTGTGACACTGGATGTTTACATTGGTATACAAGCAATCCATCTCTCATGATCTTTGCAGATATCAGTTGGTATTTTATTAGGGGATCAACTTTTTGGTCCTCTTTATAGGTATATGGTTGAGCTAAATACTAACAATTTGACATTCTCTAATAAAAACAAGTTGATATTTTCAGACAGACAAGGGCCTGTGTGCCAGTTTATCTCTTTAGTAAAGAAATATCCCTGTAACCGTAATCTTATTTGTCATGACAATTTTTGTCTTTTTTTTTTTTTAATCATTTGGTACAACTATATAAAAAGTGTGTATCTATCCTATCTAGAAGATGGGGAATACAGAGATCTGAATATGGTCACCGGCTTTCCGAATGGAGCTGAAATCTTCCCAAGAAAGGGTACACCGTGTCACAACATATGGAATAGGGGTCAAAGAATGATCTTTTCAAACAGATGATCACATTGACATTTATGGGTGAGCCAGATGTCTGGACTAGAAGGTCTTCAAGGAGCTGGGTAACGAGGGGCTAGATATATCAATATTTTTATCCTATATCCATTTGTATTTCCTAGTACTTTTAATTTAAAAATATGGATATACAAACAAAGCTACCGTATATGATGAGCCTAGAAACAGATTGTCTTAATGTATTAATGTAATCTGTTAAGGAACCTCAAGGGGTTGACTTTAAATCTGTGAGCGTTCTTATTAAATCTGAAACATCACAATGCATGTACTTATATAATTTTAGAGATGGGTTTATGCCCCTTCCTGTTCCCATCAATGTCAGTTTAATTTGTTTACTTTGTCCCACTGATTTTCTTTGCATGAGACAAATGTTTCCCTTTGCAGGTTTATATGGGTAATTGTGTGATGCACCTAAAAACACAATCACAAGATCAATGGACTTCCAAAATCACTCAAATCCAGCATTTTATAATTAACCCATTCTTATTAATATTGTGCTACTTAACCGCCTGCAAATCTTTAACGATTTTAAATTGGGGTGTTGGTTACATAATTTAGCCAAAAGTATTGATACACTTGCCCACGACATTAATGATACCCCAAACCAGGCAAGTCCTAACTTCTTATTTCATTATTTTGTACATTATTCTCTGAGCTGAATTCCTCCTGCCTCTTTAGTTTTTATGAAAGAAGAGTCTCCTGAGAGTCTTGTAACATGTACTTTGTGTACTTTACCGTTTAGCAGATCACTAAGGAGAACTCTGAAACCAACAATTAACCCTCACTGGGACACGCCATAAGCATTCATTGTAAACCCCTTAGTGCCAAAAGGACAAGCATGTGTTTGTTTGCAGTGGATGGTAGAATGCAGGTTCGAGGCACCCCTCAAGTGCTGGTAATTATCTATGCCTAAAATGTTCACAATATAGATTTGTGAGATATACAGTTGATCTCCAAATGATGGTGTGTGCCTGTCTTATTATTTTGATACTAATGACTGCAGTATTGATAATTTGTAAACAAACATTTGTCTTTTTTTTTTTTTTAATTGTTTTAGATTCAGTGGTACTGTCATGGAACAAGAATCATATTTCTGTTTGACCCCCCTTGCAGCTTCTGCTTGTCAGCTCCTTAGTTTCAGCTGCATGTATTTACACACACACACACACACACACACACACACACACACACACACACACACACACACACACACACACACACACACACACACACACACACACACACACACACATTGTGCCTGTGTGATATATTACTATGTTGCCTTTTCTGCCTCTGAGCATGTAGCCAGCGAGTTGCTACAGCAACCCCTGAGATCTGTTCTCAGAATGGGCTATTCTGCCCTCCCCCCTTTTGTGCTGACAGGTAGTCTGTCCCAAGACTATTCCTGTTACCCAGATTCCCCCTCACTTCCTTTTCATTCCTGACTTTGGCTGAGTGAGTACCTTCCTGTCACACTCCTATGACAAGGCCATCTCTTTCTACCTGCCCTTAACTATAAACTCACAACTACACAACATCCACAAGAACCTGTATTCACTGCTGCTTTTCCAATAAAGTGAAGGAAATATTATAGGACTTGGCGTGATTTGGAAAGGGGGCTTAGTTAAAGCTATCTGGGGCTATTCACACATCACACGTGACCCTGGCTTCAGAATAGGTATCAAATATTTTTTTAACTTGGGGAAAACCACAACAACCAATATAATGGAATATATAATAGCACAACATTTAATTATGTTGTGTAGCTCTCTCTTGGCTGTCTCCTAATTGGTTTGGATGTCCATTTGTAGAAGGGGTTAACTGTGTGGTCTCACCAGGTTCTGCCCCACACAATTTGCTTTGTCATTATGGGGTGCATGTGTGTGTGTGTGTGTGTGTGTGTGTGTGTGTGTGGCCATGTCCGTATCCCAGCAGTCAGTTCTTCAGAGTTCTAACTGCGATTCGTGTGTGTCCTACCCCAGCGGTGCGCAAACTGGGGGGCGCGAGACTGCCAGTGGGGGGTAGGGGCGTGGGGTTTACAGAGGCCCTGCGCGCTTCCCGAAGGCACTTAAATTAAGTGCCGGGGGAGCTGCAGGGTCTCTGTAAACCTTCACTTACCTAGGCTCCGACGGCTTCCATCCTGCGTCGCCATGGCAACGCGGCATCAAAATGGCAACGTGATGTCATGACGCCGGAGCACAGGTGAGTGGGGGTAAGCGGGGGCTCGGGAGTGAGGGGACCGCCGGTAGGGGGTGCAGGGAAAAAAGTTTGCGCCCCCCTGTCCTATCCTATGGGAGATATGGCGGCTACTAAACGTGTGGTGCGTTACCTGTGGCTCACAGGAGGCCTGAACCTCCGCTGCTGGGAGCCAGGAGTGTACCTGATCCGTCTGGTGACAGCGCCTCCACCTGTGCGGGATCCTACTATGTTTGATAACCTCGTCCCAGGACCCAATGCAATAATACACAGACTAATAAAGATAAGTTTATTGCATGCATACGAAAAAGGAATAACAATATAACACCCACACCAAATAGGCCACCCATGGCCGTAACCACACAGTGCCCACAATCGATGTGATATTTCCCCAAAGTACTGAGGTGCCCCTGGACACCCAACCACTCTGATGTCCACAAGAGTCAACCCACCCAATGTGTGCGACAGCGCTGCCCACAACTAGAGTGTGATTTGTTGGTGCACTTGAAGATACCTGCCGGGTGCTCCAGCAGACGGAAGACAAGAGCCCGTCCAGTCCCACGCCGTCGTCAGCAACGAGTCCGCCTCCATGTGGGGTGGTATCCAGCTGGAGTGTCCTACCATAATAGTCTCTCTTTCTTGGTCTGGTGATCTTGACCCAGATCACCAGGTCACTGCTGCATCCTGGCTGTGTCCCTCATGCTGGGTACTACAGGGGCAGTGTCCCTATCTACTGGGCCTATATCTGCAGCAACCACAAACTCAAAGGGAGAATCGGGGCCTAACTGGGTCTCTGGCCTAGTGCAGGGGACACAGATACATTGTACACACACATACCCCCCTCCTTATCCCAGCTCCGACTGGTGTGGTCCTCAGTGTGCGAAATGTATCTGTGGCAGGGGACTTCTTTGTAGCCCTATTGGTTGTGATCCAGCACCTGACTAGCTGCCCCTATGCATTGTTGGGTCTGTAGTCCCCATGAAGCCCCTTTGCCTGTAATGGCCGCTGGGCTGTCAGTACCCTTCTGCGCATGTGCAAGGTGTCACTGCGCATGCACGAGCATAAACATGCCTGCAAAGGTGAGCCACCGGGAGCCTCCCGCTCACCATCCATGTATCCTGTGCACTCCGCCACCAGCACCCGCACGCCCCCGCAACTTTCGTGGAGGTATGGGGACATGGGGTGCCCAGAGGGAGGACCTGGCCACAATAGGTTTAAGTGTTACTAGTCTGCAGCTTGCTATGTCTTTCACCTTTTTGTTATTTTGAAATTTAATAACATACCTGGAGTGAGGATCAGGTCGTTCATGTACAGTATAGGGAAGAGGTGTGCAGTTTATTTCAATAGGGTTGCTAAATCGGGAACCTGTATCGGTCGGATCGGCCCACTCGATAGGTAGAGGTGCAACACTGATTTCAAGCAGGATAATTCTCTTCCCATCTTTTTGCTATTGATAAATAAGATAAGAACCTTCTAGAGGATGATTCCCTAAACCTTCTATTTTGTATGTGTGTAACGGGTGTTCGTGTCTGGTCTGACCCATCCAATCTCACATTGGCCCATGTAGTCTATCCAGCCCCGTTACATGTCTGTGTATGGTGGTGCACCTGTAGGCAACAGGACTCCTGAGTCTCCCGCTTGATGGTATTGGGGGATGTCAAGGCGGACAGTATCTGAGGTAGTGGGTGTTGAGTCTTACTCGCATTACGTGCAGCGCCTCCACCTCATCATGATCTATGCAGATGCAGGTAGATGGTCCTGATGAGGAACTCCTTCTTGGTGGTGAGGGCCCCCGGAGAGTAATTGCAAACTCATACCAGGGGGTTTCCTTTTTACAAGTCATCTTTATTGTACCAGAGGTGGGCGAGCTGCCCTGTGCAGTGAAACTTCTCAGCCGCACATTCTCCGTGATTCCCTTCAAAAGGTACGCCCTCCCAATGGAGTGGGATTCCCTCTCCCCGTAAGGAGATCACCCCTGTTACAGGTCCCTGGAACCGTCGGCCGTAGCTCACTTTAAAGATTAGTGGGTACCCCTAGTTACGACACTAGGGGGCACCTTAAACTTGTAACTTCAACCTTCCACTTCTACTCCCGTACGTGCGCGCACTAACTTTAGGCAGTGTAGTGCCTTATATACCTCAGAGGCAGGCACATCTCTGAGGTCACTAACAATGGACTCAGAACATGTAGCCACTCCCATCCATACATAGAGCACCTCACCAGGGTGTGAGGGCAAACCTCCATAATTACTGCTGGCACTCTTGTAACTTACCAGGTCTTATTGCCAGCAGGAGAGATGACAGTAGGCATTGTTAGGCATGACTACATGTGTTTGTATCATCATGATCTGTGTCTACTGCCCATTACTAGTCCTACTTTCTCCTACGCCCAGCCAGGACCAACCCTATACAATCTATATGGCCCGAGAAACTGAGCATATACTTTAATGAACGATCAGATGTGATGCCGGGGAAGGGGAAGTGACCATTGTAATTACAAAGTTGCTGTTATCAGCATTTAGTTCAAAAACCCTTTCTTTACAGAAGTAGTCCCTTTTCATGAGTCTGCCAATAATAATAATAATAATAATAAAAAATTATATATATATATATAATTTTGCAGCAGCAATCTATATGTACTGTAGACAAATTGTGGTGTTACTGGTATCCGTGCTACCACTTTTGGGTGTTTTAGGCTGGGCTAAACTGTTGTGAGGAAGTTCCTGTATCAGTAAAGGTGCCAGGTGCTTTTGTATTGAAGAAGAATAATCCTGTTATTGAATTTCAGCATCACACATTAACGTCACTGGCCAGCAGGTTTCCTGAGATCCCACCAGCAGGGACATAATATTAATAATAATCTTGCTTGGAAGGGCTCCCCAGGGGGCGTAGCCCTTTATTGTGGTACAGATAAGACTACCCTAATCAACTTCCCCCATTACCTCACAGTTAATGGCAAGAAATTTGCTTGTGTTCACTGATGAATTGGTGAATTCCGTACCAATATCTCTTCTGTAAATTACCTTTGTATTACAAGTATCTGTTGTCCTTATTGCAGCATTTCTCAGAGGATAGGGGAGCGGAGGTATCAATATGCAATGAAAAACAAATAGAAACGCAACATAGTGCAAATAAAGTTTTTTCTTTTTTTTAAAGTTAGTGTGTTCGGTGAGGTTCTTTCAAGTGAAGACTCACATGGTTTCAATCAAAGAAAGGCATTTCAGAGATCAGCGGCACTTTGCTTGACTAGAAAGATGTAAAACACCAGTAGGAACAATCTAATACGGTGTTGTCACTCAGCGTAATCAAGTAAAATATAGCAATTTTTATAAACACCAATAAAAATTCAACACTTGCAGTGTCATAAGAATATCAGACACACAAAAGCGTGATGTATCACCAGCCCGGTTACTCCCCGCGCCCTCCGTCTCCGACCTCTCAATCACGGCACGGCACTTCCGGGTTGGAGGGCGCACCAGGACCCGGATTGTTGTCCTGATGAGAAGAGGGACTTTGCGGCCAGCACAGCTTTTAAAGGGGGAGCGGTCAGGAGTTCTCTGGGTACGTCACGCCGGCGACTCTACGCGTTTCGCTGGCCGTGTAGCTTCGTCAGGAGTCACTATTGCAGCACCATATACTATGTTTGTTCTGAACCTGTACATTGTAATCGTGACCAGAAGCAACAGCAGAATAAACCTGTCTGCTCTCTTCTTACCTCAGAATAAATATTAACTATAATAAGCAATAAAGGGCGGCTGTGGCCGTGTAGGCTTAAAAAAATAAATAATGGGAAGTGGTTAAAAACCCAGAAAAACGGCTTTGGAATCAATTTCCAAAAATGACGTCGTTGTTGTTTGTTAATATTATTCAGGGATTGCTAACCTCTAATTTCCCAACGGCCTTTAAGAAGTCACCCAATGGCCAATGCATGTGGGAAACATCTATACATCATAGCAAATTTCTGCTTATTCATTGGTTTGCCAGAAATGTAGACACAAGTCACTTTCATTTTTCAGCTGCAGGGCATTCGAGGCTGTGATTTCCTGAGCTAGGGGATTTCCTGTGGTAACATTCTGATGGTTTTGCATCAGGTATGTTGTCAAAAAGCACAAGTGTGTATTGAACCTATGAGTTGCTTTAACACTTCAGATACAAGACACATAACCATATGATCAGCATATAGATTTGCAATGTGAACCCCATTAATTTCAGTTCCGGGGACCTCCTGCTTCTGGAGATACTTGTAATATGTGCCGGCAGCCGTTCCAGCTGAGTAAGAAAGTGTTTAAAGCCCCTCCCCCCCCTCCGTCACATGGGCAATAGGAAGCCGCACCAGATGACATCATGGCTTCCTGTTAGCCCAGATGCTTTGAGAAGCAGCCATAATGTGAACCCTAGAGTGGCTACCAGCACCCCCTTCGGAGTTAAGTGCTGGAAGTAGGGGTTCCCAGGAGATGAAATGAATGGGGTTCTACTATAGAGACCCCCTGCTTCAATCCTGTATTAAAAATATGAAGATGCAAGACGCATTACTATATTGTCAGCATAAATAAAAAGGTCATACCTGCAGTAAAGGTACAGTACAGTAATTCAGTGGTTCTCAGCCTGTGTTTCGTGGGACCCTGGGTTTCTGTGGGTTGTTTTTCACAGGTTGTATGACACAGGTGTTGATGGCAAACATTTCACCTTCAAGTAACCAACATTTTATTGACCTTTTTAATGTATTATTTAAAAAAAAAATAACAAGTCCACAGCACTTGTATGTCCGTATGAATATAAAAAACTTACATTTCTTCCATGTGCCTATTGGCAAAAAATAAGCAACGTTTCCAGTCACCATTACCCTTTCTCAAGCTCTAAAAAAGTTACTGATATACTGTAGCATTCTAAATGATATACCATCAAGAAATCTAAATATATGCTGTACCACAACCATAGTATTGGCAAGGATGTAGGAAATGGACTATAATTCAGCAGCCGCAATACATTTTTAAATAAATCACTGCACGGATGGCTTTCTGTGTGTTTTGTTGTTTTGTTTTTCCCAGTCTTCTCTTATGACAAACTCCTATAATGGGTGATTCCTACAAATCTGAAACCCAAGCACTCTAAAGACATGACATGCTCCATCTCTGCAGCCAACTCATACATATTTTTTTCTTTTCCATTTTTTTCGGTGAAAAATATGGGGTGTTCAAGTTTGAGGTCTGGTGCAAGCTGTGAATTTGAATGTGCTTTTTGAGAGACATACCAGATTCACTAAATGGTGTCTGTTTGCATTGCATCTTTTTCTTTTGACCAAAATGGATAACACAGAAGTTGTGTGATACAAATGTAGTACATGTACCCCCACCCTCTGGGAGATGTTACTCTGCTACTAACTTAGTGTGATGCTGACGTACCTGTGAGGGTCAGGAGAGATGAGATGTCTGCGTTGGTTCGGAGACCAGGACAGGCTTTTGGGTAGTTCATGTTGTCGGCGCCTCCAGTTGTAGTGGCGCCAGAGTCTTGTGGAAACAGTCTCCACTAACACACGCCATCCCTGCCCAAAGACTGATATCCAGATAGGAGTTATAAAAGGGATGATTTATTGCAGTCACTGCAGTTCTTTATCATTCAACGACTCTGAGGATCCAGGCTTCTGGGTGGTGCTTGCTCATGAGACTGGAGCATCAGATCTTACAGGCCCAGTCAGCCATGAGGGCTGCCTGGCTTTTCTCACTCCCAGCGGGGAGGAGAAGCTCCCACTCCCTCGTCTAAGGAAGGAGAACAGACTACTTCAAATTGGCACTTCCTCTCTGAGGAACCAGAAGGGGAGGGCTCAAGGTCTGTACCTGATAGGCTATACACAGGCCATGTGTCACCACCACACTTCAGTCACTCAGAGAGGACCTGTCACAGCCTATCCTATTAAGGACTTATAATGATGGGGGAAGAGACGGGCAGAGTTGACTAACCATGTTACACAAAAATACTCTGATAGTTTAAATTAAAAACATTCTGTCCACCAATTTCAAATATTTACATTCATGTTCCAGTCTAAAACATAATACTTTTGAATTTTTACACATGGATCGAATGTTACGTGGTTGCCAATGCATGAAATTTATAGAGAGGGCCACTAAACCAGTTTTTAGGAAGGGTAATAATGTAAAGTGATCTATATTGTGAGTATCCAACACACCAACTGAAAGTTTGCACTTCTCCTATACTTGATGTTTTAAAGACATTATAAAATAATGGCGATCACAATCAATTGTTCCGATTGCACTATAATGTTCTTTTAAAGCCAGAATCCCGATATTTTTTTATTTTATTTTTTATTTCAAATATTATTTATTTTGCATAATCTGAATTAGGATGTGTACCAGAATATGACCACATAAGGCGTATTCCTTCCTCCGTTTAAATGACCCACCAGTCATGAGCGGCAAAGTCACCTTAACCGGTTTGATGCGAGACCGGAAATCCATTGGTAATGAAAAGGTTAACATCACAATCCTTGGAATGTAAAAACTTGGTACATTGCACGGACAACATTAATAACCAGCCCAACGGCCGTAATAACTTTTATCCATCATAGGGAATCGCATAAACTGCAGACTGTGACTTTAAAAAAAAAAAAAAAAATGTTTTGGGAATAGAGGTGTGTGTGTGTGTGTGTGTGTGTGTGTGTGTGTGTGTGTGTGTGTGTGTGTGTGATCACAATCTCTTTCCCCACCCCCATAGCTCACGTAAATAAAATAAAAAAATAAAATTTCAAGCCATGTGCATTGTTGCTTTAACCCATTAAACTTGTTACTGCCAGTGGCTCACTTTTGTGTTGGGGAAACTAAACCTTTAAGTGTAGGAAATGTGCAATTTTTCAGATAATATGTTGGATTCCAATAGTGGGATAATACTTGCAACATAACTTTACGTGTAACCCTTACTAAAAACTGCTGATTTTAAAGATACTTTAGTGAGCCTCTTTGTACATTTCATAGATTAGACAAACAACCAAGATTCTGTCTGTGCAAATGAGGTACATTTGCCTGTGAACAAGTGCGGTGGCTATTCCTAAAACCTGGTATGGTTGGTGGTCCCCAAGAAGTCATTTAGAAACCAGTGCTATGGCCCCTTCCGCTGAATTCTGGCATATAGGTTGAGAATTGTCCCTACACTATTTTTCCAGCTCTTGCTTTTTCCATGGCAAACGGTGACCAATGATGTTTAAGTACTTAATAAATCAACGGTGATGGAAAGAAAACATGCCTCATATCCTGATTGGTGTAAGAAGCAGCTGTCAAATTAGTTTATGCTTTTATCAGGACATACATTCAAGTGTAGCCCCCCCCCATCTTAGTAGTCAATGCGTTAACGGCCTTAATGGGTTGACTGGGTGGGATAACTCTGCTATTGCCCCTCCCCACTGTGTGATGTATGATGGCTTGTGACCAGTGATGTCATCAAGGGAGATAGAAGGGTATTTATAACACCACCCAATGTTCTAGTAGTCCGTTCCTCTGAGTTGTGGCAGAGGGCCTCATTGTGAGTCCTGTAAATACGTTTGTGTATAGGTATGTATATTAAGAGTGTCCTGTTACTGTTTATTGTTTCAATTAAGGAACCTGCCCTATATAATTTGGCGCCTCTAGTAATGGTATATAATACAAGGAAGGGAAAGGGAAGGAGGAAAACACTCTCGCGACTGTCTGATAGAAATTGAGGTGCTGGGGCTAATAACATATGAACAAAGGAAACCTATCAAGAAAGGATAGGAATATTTTATATTATATAACTATTAAAGTTTACTTTTTAACTAATACATCATTACATCTATTGGGAGTGCTACTATAGGGGCCTTCTTTTCATCCTATCCTTTCTTGATGGGCCATTACTATAGGCGCAAAGGAAACCTAAGATTTGTTCTCAGTCGGGAAGAGTTGTGAGCATGTACTTGGTAGGTGTTCTCAGAGTAGTAGCTCTGGAGCATAATCGGACCAGCCCTACCAGAAAGCCCAAGGTAAACTCCCAATCCAATATGCATGGATGAAGTATGCAGTACACAGAAAGCCGATTGTATTCCCAACAGGGACCCACTTGAGACGGGGCACTATTGACGCTATGCAGGAGATTGCCATTCTAACCAATAGTAAAGGCAATGAGCAGAAGTACCTCCTCACTGTAGGAGTGAAAGCTACCAGGGGAAAAAGCACTGAGTAATCTAAGGATTTGCCATTGGTTAATGTCTAACGTGAAGTATGTCCTTGTATGATGAGCCTTATAAACACATGTGAGTAAAGCTCTTTTTGTAATATAAAAGTTCTTGGCGACCATCATTGTTATATCTGCATATCCACGGCCAACCTTCACCCACCCAACACCCTGAATAGGTATGAGATTGGGTATTGCCATGTATATACAGTAGTTCAACTCATTTAGAGCCAGGCAAGGATGCTTACGTAAGATTCTACCACGGGTACACAACTGCAGTCCTCAAGGGCCACCAACAGGCCAGGTTTTAAGGCTATCACTGCTTTAGCACATCTGTCTCAATCAGTGGCTGTTATTTTGATCGAGTCACCTGTGCTGAAGCAGGGATATCCTTAACATCTGGCCTGGTGGTGCCTCTTGAGGACTGGAGTTGTGCACCACTGTTATACCATATGAAAAATTGCATGCGAATTGCTCTCAAATATAATACACTCATTTTTTTTTTCTCTCAGTGCATCTAGTGCTCTTTTTGGCACTTAATAAATTGCGAAGCAGTCTTTTTTTCCCCTGCTCGGGGCGATTTTGTGTTTTTGAGATGCTTTGGTACCGGCGCCAGTGAGGGGCACGTGCCTGACATTGGAACTTTCCTTCTAAATAACAACTTTCAAAATCGCTTTCAAAAGTTCTACAGGTTCTGAGCCTCCTGTTGCTTAGCAAAGGGGAGCACAGAGGCAAAAATAAATCACACTATACTCATTCCAAATATTATTATTTGTGTTTATTTGCAATAATTCAGCACTGAAGTGAAAGGTAAATGCATGTATGATGGGTACCTTTTTTTATTTTGACCCACAAAAAATAAAAGGCCAACAGTTAAAACCAGAATATGCAGGTAGGTAACCCTCGCACAGCCTATAGGGAAGAGGAGAAGCTGCACCTCCGGGCTAGGTGTACATGGAGACTATAACTAGAGACACACAACCCAGTTATTGGCGCACTGTCACCTTAAGTAATGAATTGAGGATAATAAATCCCGTTTTAATAAGTACATTTAAAATAAAGTACTGTAGTGACGATCGACGAACTGTACCCAGATTTTGCACGAAGTAGGTGCTAGTATATGCAAAAACATAATGTAGGAAATATACAACCTGCATAACCTACCCCACAAACTCTAATCGGCGTGAAAGCAACTCCTTGAGGGATAGATGGGGTTAAACTTCCTCTATTGATGCGAGGAGTCGCTCTCTCGTAGATCGAAAACACTATCCTAGTAAACTAGTTTGCAATGTAGACCAAATAATTTAGTGGGGGGGGGGGGTGGGGGGGAGGAGATCAATCCCCTTTATCAAGTAGCTAATGTATAGATAGATGCCTGTCAGTCTGGCTGCAAGGTATACTTGTACTGAAGTTGCTAGTACAGTCAAATAGTTAACTGCTGCATATGTCTTTACTGGAACATACCCACAATATAATGGTTTACTGTATGTGCAACCCAGAACCATAACAGTAGCAACGGTGCCACGCTGTACCCCTAGTAGTAAAACTACCCGGTCGCCTCGCACCTTATTTCCCAACACCGTGTTCAGAATAGATGTTAAGTCCCTTGGTCACTTATCCCAGTAGTGTCCCCAAAGAACCCACCCCTATAGAGAATGGAGGGGGTGGGGAGGGTATAGGGAAATATATCCTATTATTCTTAAGATTACACCTCCTATACTACATCCTATTTCTGAATTATGGAGTTATTTTCATTACTTGCATATTGGTTTTATACAGGCTTACTATCTAGAGTCTTGAACACGCTTTAAACTATTGCATATGTCACTGTTACAATACAGGCATACCTCGGTTTAAGGACACTCACTTTAAGTACACTCGTGAGCAAGTACATATCGCTCAATATGAAAACGGCAGCTCACGCATACGCCTGTCAGCATGTCCTGAACAGCAATACCGGCTCCCTACCTGTACCAAAGCTGTGCGCAAGCGGGGAGACTATAGAGCCTGTTACAAATGCGTTATTTACATCAGTTATGCACGTATATGACGATTGCAGTACAGTACGAGCATCAATAAGTGGAAAAAATGTAGTGCTTCACTTTAAGTACATTTTCGCTTTACGTACATGCTCTGGTCCCATTGCGTACATTAATGTGGGGTATGCCTGTACAGTCTTTAAGAAAAAGAGTAATCATTGTACACAGATAATAAACCTAGAGGCGTGAATTGTGTTTTCTTTTAGTTTCATTATTGGCCTCATTGAATAGCCGATTTCCTGTTCTCGTCAACAGCCTTTTCCTCTTCCTCTCTGTCTGTCTGTCCTTAATTGTAACCTGTTACCGCCCCCCCCCCCCCCTGTCTCATATCGGGGCCTTTACTGGAGAGCTACGCTGTTACTAGGTGTATGGTGCTATACCTGTTAGTTCACAGGAGCTTTGAGGTCTGTCTGCGGTGTTATGGAGATAGGACTGGCTTTAGGATGGTCTCAGAACTGGTGTCAGCGCCTCTAGTCCCATGGGTCCTGACTAGAATCAGGGGACTCCCTTTGGAACACACACATACCTCCTTTCTTCCACCCTCAAGAGATCCAGGCAGGTATACTTTATGTCAAAAGGGTATTCTTTATTGTATCCACTGCAGCTCATCACACAGCGACACAGTACAGCAGCAGATCACAGCTTCTGGGTGGTACAATGGTACAATGGGTGGTACAATGTCAACTTGTCAAATAGGTTTATACTTTTACATTATGCAGTGCCTCTTCTGTCAGTGAGATTAGTGCTCATATTTGAAGCTTTCTGTTGTTGCCTCTGGGCTTCAGGTCTTAATTAAGCTCTCTTTAATTTTTTTTTGTGGTATAGTATCATGCTGTATGGGGAAGTATGGGGACATGTTATTTCTGTATTTATTTATTTATTTATAAAATATTTTACCAGGAAGTAATACATTGAGAGTTACCTCTCGTTTTCAAGTATGTCCTGGGCACAGAGTTAAGACAAATAATACATGGTTACAAATACAGTTACATAAATGAACAGGGTATACATTATATACAAGACATTGCATGCACAGTTAAAGAAAATATATGTTATGGGAGAATGAAACAGTTACAGACCAGATTAAAATGTGAGACAGCCTTATATTTGAAAGAACTTAAACTGGTGGTGGATGTGAGAGTCTCTGGTAGGTTGTTCCAGTTGTGGGGTGCACGGTAAGAGGAGGAGGAACGGCCGGATACTTTGTTGAGCCTTGGGACCATGAACAGTCTTTTGGAGTCTGATCTCAGGTGATAAGTGCTGCGTGTGATAGGGGCGAGGAGCTTGTTCACGTAGCTGGGTAGCTTGCCCATAAAGAATTTAAAGGCAATACAGGAAAGGTGAACTTTGCGCTAGACTCTAGTGATGGCCAATCTAGTTCTTTGAGCATTTCGCAGTGATGTGTGTTGTAGTTGCATTGGAGAACAAAACTACAAATTGAATTGTAGAGGGTGTCAAGTTGGCTAAGGTGGGTTTGAGGTGCCGAGCCATATACTATGTCTCCATAGTCAATAATTGGCATTAGCATCTGCTGTGTGATATGCTTTCTGACCAGGAGACTTAGGGAGGATTTGTTCCTGTAAAGTACCCCTAGTTTGGCATAGGTCTTGGTTGTCAGGGTATCAATGTGCATTCCGAATGTTAAGTGGGAGTCAAACCATAAGCCCAGGTATTTAAAACTAGTGACAGGGGTTAGGGTGGTGTTAGTGTTGGTTCTAATATGGAGCTCAGTCGCTGGAAGCTTTAAGAATTTAGTCTTGGTCCCAAATACCATTGTTACAGTCTTGTCAGTGTTTAAAAACAGTTTGTTTTGGGAAATCCATTTTTCGAGTCTCAAAAAGTCAGACTGAAGTATGTGTTGAAGGTCAGAGAGGCTATGGCTGTGTGCATATAGGATTGTGTCTTCTGCATACATGTGTATTGAGGCTTCCTTTCAAGCTGTGGGAAGATCATTAATGAACACTGAGCAGAGTAGGGACCCGAGAACAGAGTCTTGCAGGACACCACAGGTGATATCCAGGGGGTTGGAGTTAGAGCCTGAGATGGACACATGTTGGGATCTTCCTGATAGGTAGGACTGAAACCAGTTTAAAGCATGCTTCCCTATTCCAGAGCTCTGGAGTTTGTTAAGCAGGATAGCATGATCAACTGTATCAAAAGCCTTTGCAAAATCTAGGAATACTGCACCAGTGAGTTGTCCCCGTTCCATTCCACACTGGATTTCATTGCAAACTTTTAGCAGGGTAGTTACGGTGGAGTGTTTGGGACGAAAGCCAGATTGGAATTGGCTAGGGAAATTTGTCTTTTTGTGTAGTAGTCGTTTAATTGGGAGTGGACACATTTTTCCATGACTTTGGATAGAATTGGGAGAAGTGAGATTGGTCTGTAGTTTGAGACAGTGTTTTTTTTCCCCCCTTTTGAAGATTGGGACAACTCTGGCAGTTTTCCAGGTCTTAGGGATATGGCCTGCAGACAGGATAGAGTTGACTATAGACGCAATTGGTTTGGCAATGGCTGGGGCACCAAGTCGTAGGAACCTAGATTGTAGCAAGTCAGGTCCGCATTGGCTGCTTAGTTTTAGTTTGAGGAGCGCTTGTGTAATCTCCTCTTCAGATACTGGGCCAAATTGAAAATTGTGGGCAGTGTTGGGAAGGGGTGGGGCTATGTGGGCACTCCCAGGATGAGATTCAGGTTGGTGGTTTGGGCTGCGTTTCGCTAATAAGTTAGTGGCACACCCCACAAAATAATCATTGAATGCATTTGTAATGTCAGTGGGGTTTGTCAGAGTAATATCCCCCTTAGTGATATTACTTGGTTGTTGATGGTTAGGAGGCTGGAATATATTGTTGATAACTTCCAGAAGTTAGCTGGGTTTGATGTATTTTGGTGGAGATTGTCAGAGTAATATTGTGCTTTTGCGTGCCTTGTTTGCCTTGTGCACATGTTCCGCAGGCATCTGTAGTGATTGAGATCCTTGGTAGTGCCAGTTACTTTGTAGCTTTTCCACAAGGTATCCCTGAGCTGGTAGAGTGCAATAAGGTCAGTTGTAACCCATGGAAGATGGGCCCCCCGTACCCTTATTTTGCATAGTGTTGCATGGGTATCGCAGAGTTTTAAGAACTCGGATTGGAAATAGTCGAGCGCAGAATCAGGGTCGGGAATTAAATCTATTATGTGCCATGGGCAGTTGGTAAGGTCATCCAGAAACTGTTGTGGGTTAAAGTTTTTAAATGTTCTAGTGAGGAGAACTTTAGGGCTTGAATGGGGCGTTTTAATTTTCCTTACACAGTACACTATTGCATGGTCACTGAAAATGTCCGGAAGGATGCCAGAGGATTAGATTCTGCTGGGGTTTGAGGAGAGAATCCAGTCTAGCAAGGAATGGTTATGCGATTTCAGGTTTGTCCGTGTGGGTTGGGAAATGAGTTGTAATAGTTTAAGTGACTTGAGTTGTATCTGGATTTTATGGTTTTTAGGGTCAAGCCAGTTAAATTTGAAATCCCCAAGAACTAGCAGCTCACTCTTCTCGTTCAGAGAGGAAATGGAGCCAAGAAACTGGGTGATATCAGCCAGGGATTGTAAAGGGGCTTTAGGGGGGCGGTAGATGCCAGCGAGCAAGATGGGCTTAGAAAAGGGGAGGCAGATTTTGCCAACTAGAATTTCAAAAGAGCGTGGGCTTGGGGGGCAATTTAACAGTGTAAATTGTAATGTGTCTGCAATATAAAATAACACCCCTCCTCCTCTCTTTGACCTATCTCTCCTAAAAATGGAGTATCCCTAAATGGCGATATTTGCATCAGGGGTTTTATGGGTTAGCCATTTTTCTGTAAGAACAATGGCTTTGGGTTTATGCATAAGGCACCATGCCCTTAGTTCGTCCAGTTTGGGCAGCAGGCTCCGAAAATTTATATGGGCGACAGATAGCCCTTTTTGGAATTTAAAGGTGGAATTCTCAGTGGCATGGGACAGATTTGAAAAGGGAGGACCTGGGTTTGGTTCAATATCAACTGCTAAAGAGAGTAATAGTATGAGCAGAAATTTGGGTAGTTGTTTGCAACTTGTAAATTTGTGGTGTTTGCCATTAGAGTGAGCAGTGGTTGGTGTGCTGGTTATTAGAGTTCTCCACCAACATTCCGTAGATAGTGAAAGGCTTTTGAGTAGTCCAGGGTGTATGGTGATGTTGGGTGTGGGCCAGGATGGAGGAGTTTGTAGTGTATAGAGGGAGTAACATCTCCATGAGGCCAGGAGAAAGAAAAAAGTTAAGATACATAGCCGGTTCATGATGCCAGAGGTAGGCAGTGCTGCATGGAGCTGTTGTGAGTGTGTGCAGACTAAACAGCAGGGGTGTGCCTGTTCCTTGTCAAATGTTTTGCTGCATTGCAATGCAATTCAGTTCTGGGTTTCAGTGGGCTGAGTTGGTGTGGGAGTTATTTTTGTGCAGTCAGTTTTGGGAGAGGCTGCAGTGAAATAAGTTGTAAAGGAGTGTGGGGTTAAAATATGCAGGTTAACACGCATGGGATCAAAGTGTGGTCATATAAGCTCACCGTTTGTTGACTTGAGTAAGAGTTTGCAGAAAGGATGCAGTCCCCAGTCACCTCTAGTCAAATTATAGTCTAACTATATTGTCACTTAAAATGATCACTATAGTTTAACTATATTGTCACTTAAAATGATCACTATAGTCTAACTATATTGTCACTTAAAATGATCACTTTAAATGCATCACTCTTAAGATGCCAATGCTTCCTTGCCAATTCAAGGGGAATATGTGTTTTATACATCTAAAGCAGTCACATGACCCTCCCCCGCCCCAATAAATCAGCTTGTTCCAGTTGGTCAATTAACAGCACAGAGTTAAGAGGGGGGAAAAAAAACACCTTTTGATATTCAAACATACCAAACTTATCACTGCTTAAGGCCACTGAGTAAATCTTTTAAACAGGACTTGCACATCATGAACATACCTGTGAAGAGAATGCAATTAGATCGAAGTCATATCTGCGGAGGTTGCATGAAGAAAGTAAATATATAACTATAGTCTAACTATATTGTCACTTAAAATGATCACTTTAAATGCATCACTCTTAAGATGCCAATGCTTCCTTGCCAAACGTTACATGATTTGCCACATCCTAAAATGACAGCATCCAACACAAACACATGTATGTTAATATAAACAATCGTTCTTTTAAAAGTGGAACCCTATGAAAAATTTTTGAAGAAACGTTCTGTGTGTGTTTTTTTTTTCGCTGTGAAATCTGTGTTATTTATGAAGGGGGGCATTTTTAATATTTAAAATTTTGTTTATTGGTTTTAATGAAAAAAAATAACACATTTGAATTTAGCGTTTATACACTTTGTTTTGTTTTCATACTTCCTTTGGCTTTTCATTTGCGTCCTTTCTGTGGCTAGGTTGCTAATTCAATAGGAAATGATGGTTTGTTTTACAGTTTTTATTGGTTTTACCTGGAAATTCAAGATTATCAGTCTGTGTGTTTTCAGTTAAAACCTAAAACCAGAATCCTTGTTTACTCGAATCTAAAACTTGCAAGCAAATATGTCTGGAGTGCTGCACCTTAAGAATGTTTAAAATCACTGCACAGAGATTGAGGGAGTAATAATAATAAAAATGATGCTCTTATTAAACACAGATTCTGAAATAACGGACTGTGTTTTTATTTTTGTAAATTATATATTTGATGTGGAATTATCTAGATCTCCTCCTCTCCAACCTCCTGTACTCCGTCTCCTCTGCATTATTCTTAATATTTCTGTGCAGGTAAGCTCAGCAGTTCCTATTCTACCATACCCAGGTTACTGTAACTGATGACACCAGTCATTTGTGTTATCTAAATAAACTTGCATGGTGGGACCTTGGAAGAAGGGATTATCTTCCTCAAGTACTGTATGTTTTCACTTTTTAGTGCTATCAACCACGCCTGGAACTACTATTCAGCTATTGGTATTACTAGAAGTGTTAAATCTCCAGCAGTGCGCGGCAGGTCTGTCTGATATAAAAGAGGTGAAGCGTAAGGCTGCGCTTATGGTGCGATCGCTGGAAAAATTGACTTGACTTGGCTTGGTCGTGATCGCTGGTCAAGTCATCACGTCGCTTCTACTATAAGCGCACGCAACGGTGGCAATACATTTGTTTTACTGCGCCGTCGCCGGCACTATAAGCGCAGCCTAAGGAAACATGCTTCTTCCTACAAATACTACAAGTGTGGTAACATTTATTTAGGCGGCTGATCCCTGAAGTCTGTAAGGTAAAAACTGAGACAAATGCATCTTGTTCTATTTACCTCACTCGTGTATCTTGTAATGTTTTTCAAATAGTTGGACAATGTTGTGTTTAAAACTGCAGCTATAGTATGTTGTAATAAAAATAAAATGCATATTACATAGCCACGAAAAAGTTAAATAAGGGTTCCTCTTCCGCCTCAGCACAAAATATGCAAGTGCCAGAAACTCGCTCATTCAGACGCTGTCTGGGTTTTCAAATGTGAAATGTACTGTGCATTTGTTCATAAGATTGGTATCTCTGTTGGTGAAACAGTCCTAGCTTTGCTCCACGTATTTAGTGAATTCAGAGTGACAAATTCACCCTTCTCCCCTCCCCTTCCCCCCCTTTTTTAAATCTTGATTTTTGCTGTAACATAATAATGTTACTACTTTGCAATAGCACTGCTGTTTTCAGTTAGTTTTCTAATTTTATGTGATCAGAAATGTATAATTTTACTAATGTGTGTTTTTCTTCATCTTTCTGTATCTTAGGATATATCTGCTTCATCCTGCCAAGAAATGCATAACTATAGTTGACATCTGATTCCGCTTCATTCCTTGCTGCAGAACAAAGAAGGCTTTTTTGACTGAAGGTACTTTATGCCATTTTGAAGATCTCGGCTCTTATCTGAAATGCTGAGAAGAAAAATCCGTCATTGTCAAGTTAATCGAGTCAACGTTTTTCTTTCGATTGCTCTCACGGTGGCAACACTTACGTTGGTGAAGAATCACCACAGCCGGAACTTGGAACTTGGAGATGATAACCCCGACATTCAAGTTAACTGCACCAAGGTTTTAAAAGGGGATATAGAGGAAATCCAGAATGCCAAACTAGAGTTGTTAACTGTCAAATACAAGAGACGGCAGCATCACCTCACAGAAAATGATTACATTAACATCACAAGAGATTGTGATGCCTTCACCAAAGACCGTAAATATATCCTCTATCCACTCAGCAAAGAGGAGAAGTTGTTCCCTATAGCATATTCCATAGTGGTTCACCATAGGGTTGACATGCTGGAGAGACTGTTGCGCTCTATATACATGCCTCAAAATTACTACTGCATTCATGTGGACAAAAAATCTTCGGAGTCTTTTTTGGCTGCAGTTAAGGGCATTGTGTCTTGTTTCGGAAATGTTTTCATTGCCAGTCAGTTGGAGAGCGTGGTTTATGCATCGTGGACTCGAGTGCAAGCTGACCTCAACTGCATGAAAGATCTCTACAATGTTAATGCACAATGGAAATACTTAATAAACCTATGCGGTATGGACTTCCCAATAAAAACCAATAGAGAAATGGTAGAGAAGTTAAAAGCATTGAAAGGGGAAAATAGCCTCGAAACTGAAAAGATGCCCACACACAAGGAGATAAGGTGGCGAAAACATTATGAGGTTGTGAACGGTGGTATTAGGAAAACGGAAGTTGACAAAAAGCCACCACCATTTCAAACCCAGATATTTTCTGGCAGTGCTTACTTTGTTGTTAGTAGGGGGTTTGTTGGCTACGTCTTAGGAAATGACAAAATTATATCTTTTCTGGAATGGTCTAAAGACACTTATAGCCCTGATGAGTTTTTATGGGCTACCATTCAAAGGATTTCAGAAGTACCGGGTTCTGTTCCAGCTAATGGCAAATATGATGTTTCGGACATGAATGCAGTTGCCAGATTTGTGAAATGGCAATACCTGGAAGGGGATGTATCCAAGGGAGCTCCTTATCCACCTTGCACTGGAACCCATGTCCGTTCCATTTGTGTATTTGGTTCAGGCGACCTGCAATTTATGTTACGGAAACACCACTTATTTGGTAACAAGTTTGACATTGACGTTGATCCTACTGCCATTCAGTGTCTGGAAGAACATTTAAGGCACAAAGCTTTGTATCCAGAAACACACGTGTGACATGTTCATACCTCTGGGGTGTTGTTGCACAGCATTGAGATCTCTGAAAATGATTTGAAATTTGAACTTGCACATTATTTGGTAGACCTGTCATGATGAAGATATCACAGAAGAATTGCTCATTTAAAAGGCAATTAACTATAATCTTATGTGGTGCGATTGGCCAAAAAAAACCATGACCTTGAATGGAGTTTGTTGGCCAATTGCTCGTTAAGATTACATTATATTACCCCCTTCGTGTCTAACATGGAGATATCTCTTTAGTTTGAATTAAAGCAGCAGAACATGGTGACACTCCTTTTTTTTCCTCCAATAAGATTGAAACTGGTGACCTTGCTTCCCGAAATACTTGACTTCATAGTGGGTGCCGGCATCTCTGTGCCGACGGCAGCTCTGACGGGGCTGTGTCGGGCTATCAGAATGGTGGTGTTTAAATGTCCCGCGGGCCAAAAGAAAGCCATGAAGTCATCCTGTGCGGCTTCTTATTGGCCCACATGACCAGGACATTTTAAACTTCACAGTGATACTGGTACTCCCTACGAGGGTAAGCATCTCGGGAAGCCATGGATCCCCAGAACTGAAATTAACACCGTTCAGCTCCAGAGACCCCCTGCTTCAATCCTATTACTCGGAAAAAAAACACGTGGTTGAAGTGTCAAGTTAATGGAAAATGTGTGTGCCCATTTTGTGCTTCCCTACACTGCTCTGATTGTCCCTTTTTTATCCTTTGGAATGAAGGATCGAGCAATTAGCAGGTGTAACATGTTCTACAATGGTGAGAGAAAAGAGTGGATAATTGCAAGGCTACCAGAAGAGTGATCTTTTCAGTCCGCTCTTTGAAAATGCGTCTTGTCACTCTTGATAAAGGATCTTTTCTCTGTTCTGGTTCAGTGTTTTTTTTAAAAAAAAAAATTTTTTGTCATGCACCCGTAATAATCCTAAAAAGGTATTCCTCTTGCATAACATCCAGGTTTGCAGCTGACCCTTCTCTCTTCCCCCCCCCCCCCATCTGATTGATTTTTGTTCACTCGTCATTTTGTCAGGAAGTTATTGAAATTGAAATTCTTGTCCATATAGTTTTCATACTGTATTTGGCATTCTTTGTCGAGCATACACACTGTCTCCTGGTTTTCATCCAACTTTTTTTTTTTTTTTTTTTAAGAATAAAATACATTTTTGAATAGTAAAAATGATGAGGACGCAACCGGTGGATTACACTTATTTTTAGCAGCGCACACTCCTTTTTTTTTTTTTTTTTTTTTTTTTTTCTCTTGTTTAAAACATTTGGATGTTGCACATAATGTGGTGTTTTGTTTTTTTTCTAATTTCTGACAAAGTGCTAAAATTCTACAATTTAACACTGGACATGTGCACACAGCAAAGACACTTTGTGACAGATCCATATTTCGATATGTACTGTAGTTTGGTGAGGCAGTAACATGCTTTTTCTCATAACCAAATTTATGGAAAATAGATTGTCGCGCCATCTCATTATAAATGCTCCATTTTTGTAGGTTGTTTTTTTTTGTACAAATCAAAAGTGTATTGTAACGTATTTTTTTTTTTTTTTTACAGAATAATGTGTGTAAGATGAAGCAGGACAGGGGACTATTTATTATTATTATTATTTTTTTATAGTGGGCAATCAACTTTATAAAAATAAAAAAAGCTTCTGTTCTGATCACTATAAAACAGGGTTGGGGGAAAATCTGCATAACATGAACAATGGCAGAGCTGTTGTTGTCATTGTTGTATGAAGGGCCTGAATACAGTTGACATACAGTAACGGGTGTGTGGGGGGGTGGAGTCCTGTTCATTGCAAGTGACAGCAATAAGCTTCTGTTACCTTTAAATTATATTTAAAATGTCATGCAACATTTCCTATTCATTTTGATACCAAATTGAAGTGTAATGAACTTTTTATTAGAGAGATTTTAATAGGCATGGTTAATTTGTTCAGAGATCATGTCATGGTTACGGGTGCACAGCTTTATTTCGGGGGCATTCTGTAACCTGTTAAGTGCCTGTACTATGGTTGTGTGAAGAGCAGGGGCCTTTATTTTTGTACATAATGAAATCAAACGTCTTTATTTTTTTCCTGAAATATTTCTGGGACAAATTAATTTGGGAATGTGATGATCTGGGTTGTGCCCAGATAGCAGTGCAATGTCAATATTGAAATTGTTGCTACTGATTTGGATAATTAAAGATGAACTGTATAAATTACAATGTTTCATTGCATTATTTCTCTGCCCCCCCCCCCCCGATCCCCCAAATCAGCCACAGCCTATTTAAATATCTAGCTTGCAAATAATATTTGGACAATAAGCATTCATTGTTAGTGATGCTGTTGATCAGTGTATGTGGTATAAAACAATGGGAATTGGCACAAGCCTAAATTTATTTTCCAGGCAGGAAGTGTGGGTAAAATATTACTACTGACAGAGTCTTTACTGGTTTCCTGTGCAGCTTAGATCTGTCACACGCTTCAAGTACCAATGTCCATCTTGCACAGTTTAACCCTGTGCGTGCCTCAAGACATACACTAAATTGTCCATGCCTCTGCATGATATAGTGCCGGGGTGCGCAAACTTTTGGTGCTGCGCCCGCCTGCCTGTTCTCACCCTGTGCTCTCGTGAGTTCTCCCCCCCTTATCTTTGTGCCAGCGTCAAATGACGCAGCTGAGTCACATCGCATGACCCCGCGGCATATGACGCTGTGTTGCCAGAAGCTGGTTGAATCAAGGTAAGTGAGTTACAGAGGCCTGATGCGGTCCCCCGGCATTTAATTTAAATGCCTTATGGAAGCGTGTGGTTTTTTTTTTTGTTTGTTTTACTAGTGTACAAAACAGGATTTTCTTTATCTCCTAGTTTCTGAGGTTACTGTGGCAATACCTAGACTGCAATGAGCTTCATTTTAAGATCCCAGACATTTAAAGCAGCAATACAACTTTCCAACTTTGTGTGTGTGTGTGTGTGTATACTATATGTATGTGTATATGTAGCCCCCTTTCCCTGTGCCTAAGGGAAGTATGCGTGCTGCTGTACCTGTTGCTCACAGGAGGCCTCTGACTCTAGGAGCCTGGGGTGAGCTCTTTCTCCTTGCGTGCAGTGCCTCCACCTATGAGGGATCCCAGCTTGGTGGGATAACCCCTCACAGGAACCAATACACAGTAAAGAATATATCACACAATGTATTTAAGGTTTACTGTATACATATACGAACACATACACTAACGGTAAGAACAGTACCCATAGTTTACACCCAATGACCCAACACGTGGTGGTTCCCCCAAAGTACTGAGGGTGCTATGACACCAATACTCCTGTGTCCTGTCCCAGCAATTCCCACCCAAGTGAGAGGTAGCGCTACCCGCTGTGGATGTAGGTGCAAGTTGGGTACTCCAATACCCAGGTGCTGCTTGGCGTAGTGAGTTGGAGCAGGTCCCACGCAGCTGGGCCTCCAACACAAATCCCTCTCTCCTAAAGCCTCCTGATCCTCCTCGCAGTGTGAGCTCCAGCCGTAAGGTTTCACACAATGTCTCTAGATCCTGTGACCTGGTCCCAGGCTGCAGAGCACCGCATGGCCGTCCAGTCACCGGTGCAGAAATAACAATAAGGATGAGTCGCTATCTGGGACCTTCTCTACAACACTTCTCTCTTATGGCTCAGGGCCTAACTGGAGCCTAGGTGCAAGATCTAGTCCTAGGCCAGGAAGCACTGCTCCCTGGACACTACCATCTTCTTAGCCTGCGAGTCACTGGACAGAGGAGGCATTCTGCGCGTGTGGGATATCCTGTTCCTCCCAGTGCTCGCATCCCACTGGCTGGTGTAGTCCCATGTGGTGCGGTCCCTCCCGCTAGGGATTCTGAGACTTGTAGTCCCGCGGTTGTGTCTGCAGAGCCGTCCTAAGATGGCATCGCACTCCTCACACAGCGCATGCATGCCTTGCCGCATGCGCGATTAACAAAATGGCCTCCCCCACACTCCGTTCGCGTGGAACTCTGGCCAACTACTTGACAGCTTCCCCGCACCGGACACAGGGTAGGGGTCTTGGCTACATATATAAAGCATGTGACCATGTATAATTCTACATTACATACCCAAGTTAGCAATTGTTTGGTGCTCCTCTTATAATCCTGATTAAGCCATTCTGTTAGTCACTAGTCAGTGTAACTCAGTAGCTACAATGTATCCTTATATTACTACAGTAAGGTAACATCTACTGTTACAGTTTACAGCTCCAACTGCAGGGAAATTTGGCAACAAATTATCACAAACAGGTACGTGTTGCAAAGCTCTTGCACTGCTCGGGAGGTGGTCTAAACCTGCTATAGAAATCAAAGGATGCTTTAAAACTCATTAAAAATGGCATGGAGTTGAATAAAAATGTAGGCTCGTGCATGGAGGTAACGGGCATGGAGGTTTAATTTGACAGCTCCTTCCTGCCCAGCCATATAACAAGTTATACACCATTAATATTCTGCAAACCACTTAAAATTAAGCATGGATTGCGAGGATCAAAAGTGATAATGGCTAATGAGGTTCCATTTATAACGTAATACAATAAAGATTTCAATAAGATCAAAACAATAATAAAAAGTGATTGGTACCTCCTGCACCAAGATACGATTCTGAAAGATCGCTTACCGCGAAATCCGAGAATAATTTTTAAAAGGACAGACAATATCAAGACTAAATTAGCACCCAGCTGGTTCAAATCACCAGCAGTGACGAATCCTTCGAAAAGGTTTTTTTTTTTTTTAAGTGTCTAAAATGCAAAGTCTGTTAACAAGGCACTACTGATGAGGTACATTTTAAATCAACAGCAACAGTAGAGCGTTTTAAAACAAAATAGTTTATTAACTGCAGAACACCCTTTGTGATCTATATGCTCCAGTGCCCGTGTGGTCTGTAATGCGTGGGGCGTACAAGTAGACCGCTAAGGGTACGTATATTAGAGCATATAATTTATAACGCACAATAACCACTTTTCTGTAAAACATAACAGTGATCCGAAAGGCCGTGTATATCGATCAATAGAACAAGTTCCAGCCAATAGCTGTGGAGGAGACAATTGAGATTGGCACATACGGAAACATTTTGGTTATACAAGCTTAAGACTCTGTCTCCATCAGGTTTAAATGTGGATATCGACATAGGGGCATTCATCCAAGTTAAATCCACCTTTAGCAGTCCTCAATTTTATTCAACACTATTCTGCACTTGCTAACATCCACTATTTTCGATCTTTCTCAATCGACGTATTGCATTAATTCTTTAAATGTACATTTTTAAATATTTTGTATTAGAACTGTTATTTACAAAAAAAAAATTCAAAACAAATTTAAGTGTATAAAGAATCGTAGTATCAAAGAACTGCCTGCATTAATTATGCATCTTTCTTTAAAACATATGTTCATGTATGTGTATGGATTCAATGCTATGTCATGCAACTTTAATTTGTGATGATCAGTTTGATGCATGTGTATAACATATTAGAAAACTCTGTTACCACAAGAATTGGTTGAGTTTTCAACCACATAATACACTTTTAATCAATTGTAGTAAGACATTGTTTTTAATTCTGGGACATCAAATTGGATTCCCTATTTCCAAACGCACGAGTAGAGATCTAGTGATATATTCTGTAACTATGAATGCATAATCTTCTGCATATTGCTAACTTTAATTCACACATCTCTTGCGTGTAATAAGCACTATGACACCACGATTAGCGAATATTGAATCAATGAAAAATCAATCATGAATAGGTATAAGAAGCACGTTAAATCCATGATCCCACAGGAACCTGATGAAGCATTGGGTAATGCAAAATGCGTTGTTCCGAGGTGGGACATGGAGCTAGTTTGTCCGTAGCCCTACAGAGCGATCTGTCTACAGTCCCACTGACCGGACGCGGGAGCGGGAGTCCACTGCACCAAGGGACAGAGAGAAGCTGCGTGTAGCCGGGACGTGTGTTTTTAATGTGGGTTACTTGATACGCTTTCAATAAATAAACTGCATTTTTACACATGGCCATTTGTCATCCAATTCAGTCATATTGAGAGGACGCCGGGCGTCTGCATCCATATCTCATTGAGATTCAAAGAACCAGAGGCTGACTGACAAACACCGGAACTAGAAAAATTACTTTATTGATGTGAATCCTACTCGCACATACAGTAGCTGTGTGAGTAAAACATTGTTGGAAATAAATCAATCAGTCACTCTCACGTCCCCATTTCTCCCTTCGCCCCCACCCCAGCCATTCCCTCCACCGCTCCTGTGTGAACTCTGATCTACTGTGATTAGCAGCATTCACATTACTTGAACCATTACTGTACACACTATTTCTATTTTCTTTGTGCTCACTGAAATGTAATACTAGAGTAGGAATGCGGCCCACTTATAGGGTTTAGGGGTTTAATGTTCAGGGTGATGTGTCCCAGGAGCTAAGCACTGGTAGGGGAAAAGTGGTATAAGAGGTACATGGGTATATGTCAGGTTGGGGTATAGCTAGTGATTTAAGTACATTTCATACGGAGGAGTGCTTTGGCCAGTATAAGAGGGATGTGCAGATGGGGCAGTCTCTTCTTCCCTTGAGGATTTGGCAAGGGAGGGGTCGCCGGATTATACCAGCGGTTCCACCAGATCCAGTGAAGCACGAAAACTACTGTTCTAGGCCGAATTTAAGTTTAGTTTTCATTGTCTGAAGTTTATTATATTAAGCAGCTGTATCTGGAAATACAGGAATAATGGCTGTTTACATTATGGATTTAGCACCGAAGCAGTTTTAGTTGGCTGAGGTTAGTCAGCCTTTCTATAATGGTTTCTATAATGGCGCGCACACGGCAGTGAGCGTGGAACCGGCCGACAGGGGAGAGGATGAAGAAAAGAAAGAATTTGCGCCGCTACCGCCGCTGAAATGTATGTATATGTTTGTGTATGTACAGTATGTACAATATTATTAAAGTATTTATTTATTTCGAAACTTATTTAAACACACATACATGCACACAGTACCTCATTCGCTCACAGCATGCACACAAAAAGCGTGCGTCACGTGCACGTGCGTTCACACAGGCACGCGCACGGCCGCACACACTATAGAACAGCCCTAAGCCATGTGTATGGAACCACTAGCCAATCACATACGTAGAAACCCAGGTATTATGGGACTACAAATGAACACCCAAACCTATAAGGTTGCTCTTTATGCGGATTATGTGTTTTTGACAGTGTTGAGACCTCTTACCTCCTTACCCAACCTTTTTCACCTCTGGGGTTCCTTTAATAAAATTTCAGGCTTTAAGATAAACAATAATAAATCAGAGGCACTAAACATCAATGTTCCAAAGGAACAGGACACGTTGTTAGCAATTAATTTTAACTTCAATTGGCAGCCCCACTCCATTAAATATTTGGGAGTGAATCTCACTAATAATTACAATACGTTGTACCAGGCAAATTACCCCAACTTGATTCGGACTCTAAAAGAAGATATCAGAATTTGGTCAACATATAACATGTCATGGATAGCCAAGATACGCTGTATCAGAATGAATCTTCTCCCCCGTATACTTTATCTGTTCCAGACTGCCAATACAGGCTTCGCTTTACAACGAATGGCTTATCCAACGCTATGCAATGCATACCTATATTCATTTTTACAACGCCAAAATGGCTTATCCAACGCTCTTACGACGCTTTGCAACATTGTGTGTGTGTGTGTGTATATATATATATATATATATACACGCATTCACATAAACAACGTTGCAAAGCGTCGTAAGAGCGTATATATATAATATTATACTATATAATATTATATTATACTATATAATATATTATTTATTATGTTATATTATATATATAATACAGTATATACACTATATTATTTATGTGTGTGCTGCATATCTTATTGCCTGCATAAAATATTTGGTGTATTTTAGTGTTAAAAATGCCTTCAGGAATGGAACCTTTCATTTTAACAATGTTCCTATGGGGAAACGTGTTTCGCTTTACAACGTTTCGCTTTACAACGCCATTTTGAGTAACGCATTGTGTCGGATAACCGAGGACTGCCTGTACTGATTAGGTTAAAAGATATCCTTTCTCTACAATCCCTAATCACCAAATTTATTTGGAATTGAAAAAAAAAAAAGAATTATAGGTAGGGTTCTGGAAAGACCAACATTGGCAGGGGACTTAGTGGTACCTTGCTTTGATATCATACTATAAAGCGGTTCAGCTAAGTCAAATTTCAAAATGGCACACAGATCCCAGTCGGAAACAATGGGTAGAATTAGAGGGAGAGATGTGTTCTCCAGTCAATTTATATAATTTAATCTGATCTCAAAAGTCAATATTTAAATCCTTCAAAGAGCCGCTATCCTCGATGTCCAACGCATTGGAGGTATGGGAAGCTACTATATTTCGAGGCGGGTTAACCTCTAAGAACACGCTGATGACCGCAATATTTGATCATACGAACTTTGAACCGGGCCTGAATAATAGAGACTTAGGCATTTGGAAACCTAATGGAATTCTTAGGCTTAATGATTTGCAGGCAAGAAAAAATATTAAAACCTTTGAACAAATTAAAGCAGAAAAGAAAATTCCCCACTCTAATTTTTTTTAGATACTTCCAATTAAGCGCATGCTACATAAACTTATCACCTTTTCTCCCCATTAATAAATTTTGAGCAGCTCTGTCTTTTGATAACAGACACGTGGACTAACTTCCCAATTGTATAAGGAAATAGTCTGTTCTGGCCGTGTGTACCCACAACCCTTACAATTAATTTCCCAATGGTAGGCACGCTTGGGGGAAACCCTAGAAATAGCTGATTGGGATGAGACATTTTTGGCCACAGCGGAAAGTTCAATCAGTTCGTCTCTGAAGGACAACGCATATAAAGTAATGATGAGATGGTATCTCACTCTGTTAAACTGATCCAAACCTGTTGCAGGGTACTCCCCATTGTGTCCTAAGCAATGTGGAGAACGAGCAGACTTGTTGCACATGCTGTGGTCTTGCCCTCGGATCCAGCCATTTTGGAAGGAACTTCACATTTGGCGTTAGAGATTTTGGACCTCGAGATCCCATTTGAGCCATGGCTGTTCCTGCTAAACAGGCCAGCCCAGCAGCTGTCCAGAGAAGAAAACAAGTTTATTGTGCATATAGCAATGGCAACAAGGTGAGAGATCGCAGCATTGTGGAAACAAAAGGATTCTCCAGTAATCACAAAAATTAAAAACAAATTCTGTTTTTTATGTCAGATGGAGAAGCTCACAAGCCTGGTAAATGAAACATGCACCAAATTCCAAAAAGTATGGCAGCCATGGCTATCCCAATCAAACATACAAGGGGTGAGTTGACCACACTTATGCAATGATAGGTCCAGATGCATTCTCGTTCATTGACTAACCGGAACTGATGGCTGGGTACACCCATTGAATATATACTAAAGCAGAAGCTGGGAGGGCCCAACACGGTTTAGAGTAACAAACCAATGCTCATAAGAGTGGAACTGTTTAAGATTAGAGACAAATTGGACTCGGAGTGGAAGTACCTGTATCCCCCCCCTCGCACACCTTCAAGTTCTTTTTGTTTTCGTCTTTAGTCCAGTTCCATGTTTTAATTGTATTCTGGACATAATGCCTTAGATGTCGTCAAATGTCATGTATTGTATGGATATTGCATTGTGTCGGTGCATATTGAAAATAAAATTTAAGTTGAAAAAAGAGTTGAATAAAAACAAAAAAGTCACTATCTACTGTAATACTACAGAACTGATTAATTAAAAACAAAACACGTAGTATATTGCATGGATAGCTCCTTTCATTGGCTGATTTAAAAAAAAAAAAAAAATTTTAAATAATTTTTAAAGCAAGTAGAAGTGATGGTTTTATGCTGCCGAAGATGGCGGCTTTATTGTGTAACTTCCAGAGCAGGTGTAAGTACAAGGCTATTTTGCAACCAATGCTGGTTAATAAATATTTTTCACTGATTGGGAATCTAAACTGGTGTGTAATGATGCATGAAAAATCTCTTCTTGTCTTACATATACTAACCTATCTATTACATGAACCACTTCACTGCCAAAACAGCCAGCGACATGAACAATAGTTTTTAAAATGCATTTCTGTTTGTCACGGTAGACCAGGTGTCTTAACACATTTATATTTCAGGGATCAGTCAATTGGCAAAACAAGGCAGTGAAATAAAATGGGGTTTATTTGGGTAAAACCGCGGAAATACAACAAAATACAGACATATACACACTTACTGGGGTCTGGGGTATGAGATATTGTCCCGATACTCCTGGAACTGTTTTCGGTAGGAACTCCTGACCACGTCCGCTACATTCTCAGATGAGAACTTAGTCCTCACATCTGACAGGGCAGACTTTCCTAGCTTCAAAACGAAGCCGGTTCCTCTGCTATTTGGGACAGAGCAACTTTGAAAAGCCCGCCCTAGCTTCATCGACTCAAGCCATAAAATCGTCTGGTTCTCTGACTGGGGCTTCTCCTTACATATCCTCCACTGAGCTATGTTCAGCATAGAGGAAGGAAGAGCAACCAATCAGAGCATGGGAATTCTTCCCCGCTATCCAATAGAAACGGGCTTGTCTCTGTGCTGACGTCAGAGGAGGGGCGTGTCTCTGGGCTGACATCAGAGGAGGGGCGTGTCAAGCCGACTCGGGATGCCCTGTGGGGGATATGAATCGACCATTGGGAAACACACCGACATTCTGCCGTTTCCCATGGTCAACCCATTGCCACCTACTGGGCAGGCTCCACTAAGTCTGGCAGACCAGAGCGTCCTCCCTGCAGGGGGTATCTGTTCTACGGACTCAGTACTCTGCCCTGCCCTGGCCACTTAGCACCCCAACACCTCTCAACAGCTCGTCTCCTCTTTGATCTGTGGACTCTATACAGACTTGCTGGCACCTCAGGCAGATACCTTGGCGGACTGTATAGAGCCTTATAATAAATGTATCAAACGCATTAAACATATTTTAATATCTCTTTGGGGAGATTAATGACTGTACGGGATATAGGACTGAGATATCGGGGCTCGAAAACCAGGAGTCTGGGGGACACGGGGCAGCCTCGGTGTAATCCCACTTGCGTACCGGCAAATCATGCCTGCTCGCTGGGAAGAATAAAGGTACTGCCGGTAGCTCCGGTACCCTAAATCCTGCAAACAAAATAATTGCAATCTGACCCAAATATCCCACCTAAAACTGACGCACAAGAAATCTCACCGTTCTAAGGATAAGGGAATATGAAATCAGAAAAAAGCAGGGGTCACTTTATTTCCCACATGTATTATCCCTGGCTCATAGAGCTACCAGGGACCCCATGGTCCCAGGGCTAACCAGAGGGCTTAACCTTTACTATATAGCCTGGTTACCCTCTACCGTCACATTATTTTAAATCGGGGAGGGGGTGAGGGGGGTTCCAACATTTTCGGTTCCAGTCTTGTCCTTAAGGCAAACTAAATGGCTGTCAAACCATGAGTCTTTAGAGGGCTGCAAAACATGACTGATATCTATTTGATAAATGCAAGTGCATCTTTTAAAAATAAAAAAAATAAATTAGGTAGTGCACCAGCACCCAAATGTTGTCTGGAACTGCGTGGTCCCTGGAGCAGAAAATCCCCAGTGGCCATCCTGTTATTTTTTTATTTTAACATTTTGGATCAAATTGCTTCTTTAAATGTACAGTCCAAACAATGCACACCTTTTTAATATTAATGTACAGGCAGTCCTCATTTTACAACGCTTCGCTTTACAACGAATGGCTTATCCAACGCTGTGCATTGCATACCTATATTCATTTTTACAACGCCAAAATGGCTTATCCAACGCTCTTACGACGCTTTGCAACGTTGTGTATGTGTGTATATATATATATACACATTCACATAAACATTGTTGCAAAGCGTCGTAAGAGCGTATATATTTAATATTATACTATATAATATTATATTATACTATCTAATATATTATTTATTTTGTTATATTATATATATAATACAGTATATACACTATATAATTTATGTGTGTGCTGCATATCTTATTGCCTGCATAAAATATTTGGTGTATTTTAGTGTTAAAAATGCCTTCAGGAACGGAACCTTTCATTTAAACAGTGTTCCTATGGGAAAACGGGTTTCGCTTTACAACATTTCGCTATCCAACGCCATTTTGAGTAACACATTGTGTCGGATAACCGAGGACTGCCTGTACACTTTTCCATACATAGGCCATTTTATAGAATCGAATTGCTCAGCTTATGGTTGCAGAAAAACTGCTTTATCGTGTGGTTTCCATAACGGGGGTTTCTTGTGTCAAAGCCTAGAAATAAGATCAATGAGTCAAATACAGGGTTCAAAAAGTAATACATGAGTTTATCTGTACCAAGGCACAATTTGGGAGACAAGAATTCAGAAAGAACTCAAGAATCTGAAAACATATTGCTTAGTATCACATTTTTATACATTTCAAAATGAGTAATACACCCCTTAAGGGGGCTGGCTTACAGATAAGTGATGATATGATGACATGCAAAAATATATTAGTTGATACATATATATGCTTTACATTGCTATATTCTTATCGATAATTTACCATAATGTGGGCCTCCCAACCCTGTGACATAAGGGAGTTACTGTGTTCAGCCCTGTATGTATGCTGTGGCTGTCAGATAAGAAAGAACTCAGATCAGCAGGAATGTCTAATCGCTTACGAATGCTATTTCAATTCTTGCCTGCCTTGTAGGAATTAAAAAGGGTTAGTTATATCTAGGAGCGATACTCTGCAGATTCAAACATTCACAGTTCATTCATTCACGAATGAGACAAATATACATTCATATAGCAAACACTCAGAAAATGGTGGTTTAGGCCAAAATGGAGGTGATGATAGCCACTCACATTATCTCAATCTTCACAGTCCTCTCTTTTTATTCTTGAAAACATAGTCTTTTAAGGATAATTCAGATAAAACTCAGAAGCGTTGCACTGGCCTGGAGGGCCCCAATTTGCATGGCTCCGATAGTTCTGGAAACTCACAGAGCTGCTGGCTATCATCTCAGCCAGGTTGGTCTTTCTGCCATCATCTTCATCTGTATTCCATTGAGGAGGACTGACTTTTCCTTCTGAGATTGCATCTTCCGTAGTGTCGTCTGTGATCAGTGGCATGGCCTGGGTAGAGGGTTTTACACACCTTTGCAGTATGGATTTACTGCACATGGCACAGACATACAAAACAATCAGAACTGCAAACACACAGACAAATCCATTCATCAGTTTCGCTTCTAGAAAACCAACCAACATGGTAATTCCTAACGAAACCCACCTCTTATCTCCACCTTTCCTTAATCTCTCCTGTATCTTTGCGATCTTCTCTACCTCATGCTCAATCTTACCACTTTGATCTCTAAATAACATAACATTGCTCTTTAACTCGGGCACACACGCTAAAATATAGTCCAGAGCCATTCTATTCTGTAGGGCCATTAATCTAATCTGTACCTGTTCTTGATTAAGTAAATTAATGAATGTAGTTGTATGATTGAGAACATCATCCAGTACATCCGTAAGTACATTGAGCCTGTCATATAGCAACTCAACTCCTACATTAGGAAATAAGCTAGCCCAAAATTATTCTTTCCATAGACTACTTTTCAAACCCTGTGTGTTGGAAGTGGCTCTGCTATTCCTGATCCTGCCAGTGGGTCATTGTAAAGGCAGGTACAACTGTACCTAGATAGCAGGACCCTGTCCAACCACATGGTAATACTCTGTAGGCCTATTTTCCACAAATCCAATACACTCCCCTAGGTAAACTAGAATTTGTGCAAGCACATTTTACTATCTTAATTAAACTGAAAAATTAAGGCTACATCCTCCCTGTAAATTTTTAGTTCAGGGCTGTAAATACATTTTCATACAAGTTTCATCAGTTGGTGGAGACACCTGACCCATAAATTGATTGTTGTTCCCAGTGTAATTTCCACCTACAGGAACCTCATTTACCAGTGGAATTCGGTTTAGAAAAGTTTCCTGTAAACAAATTCAAATTAACATTTCATCATTTTAAATTCGGCATTAGTGTAAGGTATCCCTACTCAAGGGGTTAAATGTAATTCTCTCTTACATCATTGGGGGCCACTAGAGTATGGCAGGGATTCATTGTATATATTCCCTTGTGACCCATTAACCTGTGTAGCATTGTGCAAGATTGTATGATTATCTGCAAAATTATGTGACCATAAAACAATAAACATTACAAATATTTCAAAATTGATCATCCCTTATCATCATCTGGATGGTGTAGGCTGATCTTGCCTAGCGGGGCATTTATCTTAAAAACACACTCTGAAGCATAAAAATAATATGGAGTCCTGAAAAAACAAATTGTTCATTTAAGTCCGGGCCTTGATAATATTGAGTTCAGAAAAAGCAAATTGTTCGTTTAAGACCGGGCCTTGCCTGAAGTCTTAATTCCTCGGTGGTTAAATGTTCTAGGATTATTGTGCCTAGAAACACTAACAGTTGGTAAAAAACGCTGGCTTGATGATTCTTTATCTTTGTTAACTGTTTACGGTGGTGCCGGCACTTTTTTCTTGCGATGATGCTGCTTTGTATTCTCCTTGGTAGACTGTATAAGCTGCACCTAAGTTTGGAGAGACTTAAACATTTCATTAATAAAAGCACAAGGAGAGCGCTTTTAGCCACTATAATTTAGTATCAGCACAAATTTTTTTTGTTTTTCACCACTATCTTGGCATCCGCGTATAAAATAAACACAAAAAATACCTTGCTCACCAACTTACAAAAGAAAGAAATCAACGGTGCATAGGAAAGTATCGTAAGAGAACACTGATAAGTGGCAAGAGGTTGTCACTAAAAGTCCCTAAAGCTTGCACTCATTGTAAACTGTAAAATATACATAAAGTACCAGTTAAATAACTAATACCACTAATATCAAATTTATTACAGACCAAATGGGAAATATCCACATAAACTTAACTTTAACACAACTAAAACGTATACAACTTTTTTACAAGCTAAAAACTTACAAAATGCATAAAATGACAACTAATAAATCATAAATAAAAGAGTCCCCATGTGAACGAAACAGACAGTATACGGTAAACAAAAATGCTAATATGAACACAAAGCCCTATCAGAACATGAGGGGCCAGTGACCATAATATACTAACAATGCTAATTAGCTTCACCACAAAACACTGCGTAGTAGCAGCTTATCACATTAATACTTAGTTCCCAAACAGACTCAAAATAAAGCTATCCAATAGTTATGCTGGAAAATGTAAAGAGATGGGGTATATCCCTCTCTATATGAATATTCATGAAATAACATGTTGCTATGTGTAGCAATGAGTAAACAGCACCAAAACACAACACAATATGAATGGAGTCATTTCGGCAAGAAATGTTCAAGGATAAATAACAAAACAACACACATAAGGTAATGTTGCAATTAACAAAATAGGCAGAGTCCGCATATAGACAGGTGTGTAATGGAAAATCATATAAATTATCCTCTCTTTTGTTCATATGCAAATCCTATGACATGTGAACAATATACGACATAAAGGATGATGGTATTTAAAACATCAGCAGCTTGAGATTTAAATATATATTTATCATGAATTTGACAATAGCTACTGCTTTAAAAAATAAAATCTAGATAGCCTACAGTTGCATTCTTTAAAATGAGAGGCTATAGATCAGGGTTCAAATTAAGACACCTTTTGGAGGGAAAGGAGAGGTAATGGTTAAAAGTTATAAAAATACATCACATATGCAGTTAACTTTATAGGAAAAATTATTTCATATCTGATTTTATGCTTACTTGTTTATATTGTACGCTTTGTGAAGTACTGAGTATACTTTTGACACTATTCAAATACGGAAATACATATTAAATATTATTGTATTGTTAATGAAACAATTATAACAAATAGCGTTAAAAAACATCTCCTAATTAGAACAAATAGAATTGAAATGTGTTTACTGGTTTCTGCGTAGAGGTATTTTGGATACTGCATGTGGGGATTATAACCCCTTCTTGTAATAATTCCTACATAATGGGAGCTATGCCATCTAAAGCATTTCATAAACTATGAGGTATTTATCCTAAAATAGATACAAAAAACAAAAAGCATAATTTCACATTTCTCTGATACAGAGCAAAATGAACTTTACAAAAAATAAGATAAAACCCAAAACAGACCTGTTTGATCCTGCAAACTCAGTCCCAAAAATAAATACATTACAGTATCATTCTCTTTCCCCATACTATAACTAAGCTGCTTTTAAACATTTCTTTTTTTTCTCTCAGCTCCTAGTTAACTTTTCATGCCTGGAACGTGGTCTTTGTACATTCCTTAAGCTGGAGGAGGGGGGCCAGCCCGCTTGGCTGCTTTTAACCTTCCCTCTTTTAAATGACTACTGTTCAAAAATCAGACGAACAGTGTATTTAAGAAAACAAACCGTTAGTTTCCTAATATAAGTTTGAACAGAGAAACCTTGATAACTACAAACAAAACAAAACATCTCTGCAACCCTTCTTATAAAAACATAAATCTTATTGTTTTATTTACTATATATTTATAATTCCTTATCTTTCTTACACACACCCACATAGACACATACACACGTTCTCTGAGTTTATCTTCTTTTAACATTCATTCTTCTTTCTACAAAACTCCAACACGATCTTAATCTTATGGGCCAGAGTAAAACTTAATAAAGCTTCCTTACTCCATAAGATCAGACTCTTTCTTTTTGTTTAAATAAAAAATAAACATTTACTTTTTAAAACTTTGCATTCTAGATATACCTTTCTTTTAGTCCTGACTCCTCTAAATCAGCACATAAAATTTAAATTTAAAACTTCATTTAAATATTGTTACACAGTATTTCCTACGCCCAGGAACAAACATGTGCTACTGTAAAAATACAAATTCATATTTGAGTCGGGGTGAAATGACTTCTTTTTACAACTGCCAAATTTTCATTCTCTTTTAAAATATTACACTAACAGACTTTAACATACAATACTTCCTAGGTTTATTTTAAATGCTACTGTCATGCCTTGTAAATGGCAGCAGGCTTAATACACTTTGACAAAAGGGTTTAAACTTAAATGACCCTTTTACAAGAGATTATTTGTTATTTTTATGATTAGTACAACAAGTGACAATGTGAAGCGCTATGTACACTAATGGCGCTATATGAATAAAGACATGCATGCATGCATACATACATTAACTATCAGAGTGACACACAAACACTTCACTCCATGACATGTATATTATTATGCCATCAAACTAGTTACTATCTGAGCTTTCTAAGATGAAACAAACAAAAAACATTTAAAGAGGATGTCCCCTTCTTTTCCATGCAATATTAATGCATTCAGTCCTAAAAAACTACTTTAACATTCTCAAATTCAAGCCATTTCTTCCTAGGTTAATAATTAACTTCCATGTCTCACAGACATGTAACTCCTGTGCCTCACAAACATGCAACTCCTGTGACCTTTCAGTGAAAAAGGGTGAGGGAAGGGAGATGAGGAAAAGGGGATTAGAAAAAAGGGGGGTCCAATAATGCTGCAGTTATTTTTAAAACCGAGCCTGATATGTTTCACTTTCCTTCTTATTCAATATATTCTGCGTCACTAAATATCCATTTTTAAAACATTTTATTGCCATAAAGTCCACACAAAATTTCAAGGGACGTACCCTTCGCCGGCGACTGCTGAGAACGTAGGTTTCCCCATAATTCTCCTCTATTACACCGATCAACGTTAGCTGACCATGTACCTTACACCGATCAACGTTAGTTGACCATGTACCAATAAGGTGCCCCAACCCTTGGTATAATATAAGTAGAATATAGAGTTAAGGAACAGTGGCCTTAAAAACAGTTTCCTGCTGTTCCTTAACAATAGTTCTCTCCCCAAGTTCTAGGAGACTTAACACCTTATTAATTATTATACCTTCCGGGCCCTTACTTGGCCCTGCCGTTTAGCGGCACACGGTATAACCTGAGTTTATGGCAATAATACAAAAACAACAATAACAATACCTGATCAGTATAATATTGATAAACTCACGTGATACAGGGTGTCCCGTCACTCAGGTAGGTTGACCATAAAGAACAAACTGTCTACAGATTACTCAAACTTTAATCTAACGGCTTTTTCTGTTAAAAAGGATAAAGCCATACCTTATTCCAAGTGTGCACGTTTGAGTAATGTAGGCAGTTTCTCCGTCTGGGTTTCCTGGTCCCGAGATGTTGGGTGTCCCTTTCAAGGGCCGCCATCTGTCAAAGCCTAGAAATAAGATCAATGAGTCAAATACAGGGTTCAAAAAGTAACACATGAGTTTATCTGTACCAAGGCACAATTTGGGAGACAAGAATTCAGAAAGAACTCAAGCCTCTGAAAACATATTGCTTAGTATCACATTTTTATACATTTCAAAATGAGTAATACACCCCTTAAGGGGGCTGGCTTACAGATAAGTGATGATATGATGACATGCAAAAATATATTAGTTGATACATATATATGCTTTACATTGCTATATTCTTATCGATAATTTACCATAATGTGGGCCTCCCAACCCTGTGACATAAGGGAGTTACTGTGTTCAGCCCTGTATGTATGCTGTGGCTGTCAGATAAGAAAGAACTCAGATCAGCAGGAATGTCTAATCGCTTACGAATGCTATTTCAATTCTTGCCTGCCTTGTAGGAATTAAAAAGGGTTAGTTATATCTAGGAGCGATACTCTGCAGATTCAAACATTCACAGTTCATTCATTCACGAATGAGACAAATATACATTCATATAGCAAACACTCAGAAAATGGTGGTTTAGGCCAAAATGGAGGTGATGATAGCCACTCACATTATCTCAATCTTCACACTTGCTTGTAAGGCATTCTTCCCAACAAAACAGTCTAAAAAGCAAATGATCCATGAAACAAGGTGAGCACGTGTTAGAAATAAGATACAATCATTAGGCTGAGAGGGCACTTCAATTGAAACAAAACAATCAACCTGCCGAAAAGACTGTGCTCAATTCCAGGGTTTATCAAGTGGCAAGTGTTAAAGCAGAACAGGGCAATGGTCCAGTCAGATGGCTTGAAACAGAAACACTGCATGACTGCAAAATTGATTAATAATTGTAAAATAGCACAGATACATTTGATATAATGTATCTATTTAAACCAACAAAGCTGTTTTTTCACATGTAATTTACTAAATAGTAGGAAATAGAGGTGGCTCAGTATTAAGACCATACTGCCTCCCAACGGTGTCTCGTATTGTGACTTTTGGTACATTATTTCCCTGGGCTTCTTGTACCAAAATTAGATTGCAAGTGCTCACGGTGCCAGTAAAAGTCCACGTATAACACTGCATACATTGTTGGCAGTACAAAAACTACAGTAAATAATTTAAATCACCACGTAGCCAGGAGTTCATTGCGCTTTATCCTTTACACCTTCCACTTGCTGCCAATCTCTGTATTTATCATTTGCAGCTGTCTTCCTCGGAAACTTTCTGCAGTGCATCATTTCCCCTTAGCAGCTTATAACAACATTTAAAAAAAGTAAACGTTTAAAATCCATTTCCTGCGTCCAGGATTTTACATTTTTACTGTGTGAAATTACCACTGAGTTTGCTGCTTGTGCTCTGGTGCACTAAATTAAAATAAAAAGTGTTGATCCAGGGTATATTGTTTTTTCTTAAAGATTTGTTATAGCACAAAAAGCACACAACGTTTCGTCCTTCTATGAGGACTTTTCAAGTGACTGCCAGTCACTTGAAAAAGTCCTCATAGAAGGACGAAACGTTGTGTGCTTTTTGTGCTATAATAAATCTTTAAGAATAACTGATGTGCCCTGGATCAACACTTTTTATCCTATACATTGGATTTTTTAGCTTGCATTATTGGTAGGCAAAGGAGCACAGCAAAAGGTCCATCCATGTAGCAGAAATAAATTCAGGGCAACTCTATATGAAAAGTTAAGGGGTATTTATTCTGCATACAGTGCAACAGAGGAAGCTATGGGATGAAACGCGTTGGTGCTTTAGCTCCCTCTGTTTTTTTCCCATAGTACCAACTGACCAGAATCCCACCGGCATTTGCTGCTTCTGGTTACCTTTATTGCTTTCCTTGTATGATCCCAAGGATATCAAATTGTTGGTGCAGTTCAACTTGAAAAAAGAAAATCCTGGCTTCGGAAGGCCTAACCCTTGATGTTGAGGTATTGGCTCCTTAGCTGCTTGGAAGGCACTCTGTTGTTCTATTCCCCATGAGAATTGCAAATGTTTCATGGGTATCGCAGTGATGGATTTCAACGCTTTGGAGGGGATCTGTCGAGTGGGCCCGTACCATACCACAACCAAAATCCTGGATACCACATAGCCTGGATTACTTACAACTTTGGCCACCTTGGAGTGCGTTAGCCTACTGAAAATAATTTTACGCGTGTTAACTGGCTGCTTAGAAGTTGCTGGCAGCCATCTTCTCCGATCCCATGTCAATAGCAACTTCAGACACCTGTCATTCACAAGGTACTGTATATGATGATGACTTGTACATGGCTTTTGAAGTCTCACTGGTCTATTTAAAGTATACATACAGTAAAGAAACAATGTGAGGTTTTGAAAACTTTTCACACATCTATGAAGAATTCTCCTGTAGGTAGATTGCAAGGGTATACTGCAACAAATATATACCTCTGAGTTCTGACTAACATGGACTTCCAGATTCCCAACAAGCTCTGAGAAAACCCCAAACATTACCACATTATATATATATAATATATATATATATATATATATATATATATATATATATATATATATATATATATATATATATTTATAACTGCAGTGGAAGTGCTGTATGCTGGGTGATAATGGGGAAAGGTGGGGTTGCAGACCTGCCTAAGACATGCAGATGAGCATACAGCTATATTTGCATATTTGCTTTCCTGTGGAGGGTTTTTGTCACTTTTTTTACTCACCATAACTTAACTCAGTATTATGGTTTAGCCTATCCCATAAGCCTCTCTTGCATTCCCAGTAAAATCAACCCCACACTGATGAGACCCATCAAGGTCGAAACAGCTGGCTGTGGGTGGTTTTCTGGGTATGCACCTTAACCCTGGCTGTGCTCAAAGCTGTGACCATGCAGCAAGCTTAAGCCTATAGGGAACCATGTTAAAAATGGTTATTGAGGCAAAAAGTGACACTGTGTGCTCATTTGCATGTCATTTCCCAGAATCCCTTGCTGCAGTGGAAGTGCTGTATGCTGGGTGATAATGGGGAAAGGTGGGGTTGCAGACCTGCCTAAGACATGCAGATGAGCATACAGCTATATTTGCATATATATATATATATATATATATATATATAAAAGTGTCCAAAGGAGTGCTAGTGGGCGTGGCTAGATGTATACAACAGAAAACAAACAAAGGTGCCCAAAGCTACTTCCAATGTGACAAAAATACACAGTGCAATATCTATATATTCTCTTGAAAAATGGTCATTTAGTTTAACCCTTTGGCCAAAGCATCTTAAGCCTGCTGCCACTTTCAAGGCAGGACCGTTAGCAGGTGCTAACACTCCCTGAGCTAAAATTCTTATTTACCTGTATAATTAAGGAAGAATGATCAGCATTGGATCTGTCATAGTGGTCACTAACTGGTGCTAACGGTCATGCCTTGAAAGTGGCAGCAGGCTTAAGACATCGTCATTTGATGACGAAACGCGTAGGGCGTGGCTAGAATCCGGCCGCCATTTGCCCACAAACATTGATGCAGATTGACTGAGAACTTTTGGCTCCCGTGTGCTGCTCTCCCGGCCTGTTACCTTATACATATTATATCTGAGGTGCCTGTTTCCCGGAGGGACTAATGGTATGGAGCACTGAAGGTGAAAGATCCCTCTTCCGGTTCCGGTTCACGAAGGTGATCCACGTGACGACGCCACTGACTGCGGACGGATGCTGGTGACTGAGCTGCAAGGCACATGAGAGCCTATCTCATAAACGCTTTTATTTGCTGTATCCTTGTGAGTGGCCATTTGTCAGATTTTATGTTCATTCAATACATTTTTATTGTGGTAATGCACTAGGTGTGCGCCTGTTTCTTTTTTGTTCTTTTTTCCAGATATCACTAGGGACTGGTGATCCCTTTGGAACGGGCTGCAAGAAACCAAAGACATTTCCACTGGAACAGGACTTTATGTATTGAAGGTTTTTTTTTTATATATCTTTTGACAATTTTTTCTATACACTACCGACACAGTTTATTGCACTGCGGCCAGTTCCGCAAGCCGGGAGATTTCCCGGCTTGCTAGTGGCCGCCCCTCGGCGTGCCGCGCATCACCGACGCGCGGTCACGCGTCATCGGGAGCCTGCGCCCCCTGCACGCGCGTCCAGGGCTCCCCGAGGGAGCCCTGGTGTCCCGCGATGTGGGGGACGGCGGCAGGGGGTTCCGGGGGACCCGGCGGACCCGGCAGCGGGAGGGAGAGCGCCCCGATCGGAGGGCGCTCTTCCGCTGCTTCGGCGCGCGCCTGGCACCCTCCGGCGCGCGCCAGTTTACTGTTGCGGCCGAGAACAGGCAAATGCTCGAATAAACTCGGCCGCAGCAGTACATTTTTTATTAATAAATACATTTTTTAGATTTTTTACATTTTTTCCTTTAGGGTTTTGTCAGGAGATTGTATTGCTATTTGTAATTTTTATAAAGTTTTATCATAGTATATTAGCCCTTTCTAGCTGCCCCTTCAAGCCTATCCAATCAGCTATTGTCTCTCCTACTAATATCTATAATTAACTGGTTATTTAGCGGCGCTACTTCATATTGTTTTTTTGTGATTATATAAAATATATATATATATATATATATATTTTATATATATATACAGTGCTTGACAAATCACCCAAAAATCTACTCGCCGAACCAAAAAATCTACTCGCCACCTAGTCCCGCCTCTAGTCCCGCCCCCAACCCCGCCTCTAATCCCGCCCCCAGCCCCGCATTTAAAAAAAAACCATAAATGAAATAAATTTAATAAATTTCTAGTAAGAACATTCGTTTTTGACATAAGTTTATTTATTGTATTACATTATACTACAATTAGTCCTTGTTTTGTGTGTGTGTATGTATGTGTATATATGTCGAATCTAGGAAAACATGCAAGATGTGAATGACTAGTTTCCTGCACCCCTTAACTAGTGCCTGGATGCCCCCGCTTCAGAATGTTTAAAGCAGCAATCCCACCTGGGATCTTACCTGATCCGCAGACCCTCAATGTCCAGGTACCTCATTCCCACAATGTTATACATTGGAGGGGATGTGTTCCCTACCTGTCTTCTGGGTTACGGGGGATTCCAATGTCTTCTGTGTGAGTCAGATCTGGAAGAAAGCAGTATAGGTTATTTCGGTGTAGTATAGGGCAGTTAAGATATACAGGGTAAATAAAATATCCAGATCCAGATTTTGAGACAGAGAGAGGGTGAGACAGAGAGAGGGTGAGACAGAGAGAGGGTGAGACAGAGAGAGGGTGAGACAGAGAGAGAGAGAGAGGGTGAGAGAGAGACGGAGAGAGGGTGAGAGAGAGACGGAGAGAGAGACGGAGAGAGGGTGAGAGAGAGACGGAGAGAGGGTGAGAGAGAGACGGAGAGAGGGTGAGAGAGAGACGGAGAGAGGGTGAGAGAGAGACGGAGAGAGGGTGAGAGAGGACGGAGAGAGGGTGAGAGAGAGACCGAGAGAGGGTGAGAGAGAGATGGAGAGAGGGTGAGAGAGAGGGTGAGAGGGAGAGAGAGAGGGAGAGACAGAGGGAGAGAGAGAGGGTGAGAGACGGAGAGAGGGTGACTGTGGGGGGATGGGGTGACTGGGTGGGGTGATGGGAGACTGGGTGGGGTGATGGGGTGACTGGGTGGGGTGATGGGGTGACTGGGTGGGTGATTGGGTGGGGTGACTGGGTGGGTGACTGGGTGGGGTGACTGGGTGGGTGATTGGGTGGGGATTACTGACTGACTGGGTGGGGATTACTGACTGTCTGACTGGGTGGGGTGACTGGGCAGGGGGGTGGGATGACTGACTGGGTGGGGGGTGACTGACTGGGTGGGGGGGTATGACTGACTGACTGGGTGGGGGGGTATGACTGGGTGGGGGGGGTTATGACTGACTGGGTGGGGGGGGGTTATGACTGACTGGGTGGGGGGGTATGTTTGACTTGGTGGGGGGGGTATGATTGACTGGGTGGGGGGGTATGACTGGGTGGGGGGTATGACTGACTGGGTGGGGGGGGTTATGACTGACTGGGTGGGGGGGGGTTATGACTGACTGGGTGGGGGGTATGTTTGACTTGGTGGGGGGGGGTATGATTGACTGGGTGGGGGGGTATGACTGGGTGGGGGGTATGACTGACTGGGTGGGGGGGGTTATGACTGACTGGGTGGGGGGGTATGACTGACTGGGTGGGGGGGTATGACTGACTGGGTGGGGGGTATGACTGACTGGGTGGGGGGTATGACTGACTGAGGGGGTATGACTGACTGGGTGGGGGGGGTATGACTTACTGGGTGGGGGGGTATGACTGACTGGGGGGGTATGACTGACTGGGTGGGGGGGTATGTTTGACTTGGTGGGGGGGGGTATGATTGACTGGGTGGGCGGGGTATGACTGACTGGGTGGGGGGTATGACTGACTGGGTGGGGGGGGTTATGACTGACTGGGTGGGGGGGTATGACTGACTGGGTGGGGGGGTATGACAGACTGGGTGGGGGGTATGACTGACTGAGGGGGTATGACTGACTGGGTGGGGGGGGTATGACTTACTGGGTGGGGGGTATGACTGACTGGGGGGGTATGACTGACTGGGTGGGGGGGAGTATGACTGACTGGGTGGTGGGGAGTATGACTGACTGGGTGGGGTGGGGGGATGACTGGGTGGGATGGGGGGATGACTGACTGGGTGGGATGGGGGGATGACTGACTGGGTGGGGTGGGAGGATGACTGACTGGGTGGGGGGATGACTGACTGGGTGGGGTGGGGGGATGACTGGGTGGGGTGGGGGGATGACTGACTGGGTGGGGTGGGGGGATGACTGACTGGGTGGGGTGGGGGGTACCTTTGGTGTCCTACACGTACACACACACACACACACACACACACACACACACACACACACACACACACACACACACACACACACACACACACACACACACACACACACACACACACACACACCCCTGCCTCGCGCGAGCAGCCACGGGGACAGGAGCGGAGACCAAAGGGGAAGCAGGTTTGGGGGGGGGGGGGGAACATTCCCCGCTGTCATCTCCTGCCCCACGCGAGCAGCCACGGGGACAGGAGCGGAACCGGAGGGCAAGCGGGACCGGGGAGTGGGTGGGGGGGAAATCCCCTGCCGTCATCTCCTGCCCCGCGCGAGCAGCCACGGGGACAGGAGCGGAGACTGAGGGGATGAGAAGGGAAGCGCGAGCAGGAGACAGGGACCGCGCACGCGAGGAGCAGCCATTACTTACCCCTGCAGAGAAGGGCTCCATTCCGCGTCACGACCGCGTCACGGCCAATCAGCCAGGAAGATATTTTGTTTTGTTATTTATTTATTTTTTTAAATTTGTGGGGGGGTGGGGAAGCGGAGACAGCCACGGGGACCGAGGGGAACACCCCTGCTGGCATCGGGAGCAGCCACTGGGGGAAAGCGGGGACCGTAGGGCAACCGGGACGGGGGAACATCGCCCACTGTCATCTCCTGCCCCGCGCAAGCAGCCACAGGGACAGGAGCAGAACCGGAGGGCAAGCGGGGCAGGGGGGGGGGAGATGGGGGGAGAAATCCCCTGCTGTCATCTCTTGCCCGACAGGAGCGGAGACTGGAGGGGATGAGGAGGGAAGCGCGGGCAGGAGACGGAGACGGACCGCGCGCGCGAGGAGAAGCCATTACCCCTGCAGAGAAGGGCTCCATTCCGCGTCACGACCAATTGGCCAATCAGCCAGGAGGATATTTTTTTTGTTATTTTTTTTTTTAAATTTTTTTAAAATTTGCGCAGAGCAGGGGGGAAAAGTAGCTGGCCACGGGCCAATTTCCGTTCGCACCTGGCGAGTGGGCGACCGGGTTTGTCGAGCACTGTATATATATATATATATATATATATATATATATATATATATATATATATAAAAGTGTCCAAAGGAGTGCTAGTGGGCGTGGCTAGATGTATACAACAGAAAACAAACAAAGGTGCCCAAAGCTACTTCCAATGTGACAAAAATACACAGTGCAATACCTAAATATTCTCTTGAAAAATGGTCATTTAGTTTAACCCTTTGGCCAAAGCATCTTAAGCCTGCTGCCACTTTCAAGGCAGGACCGTTAGCAGGTCCTAACACTCCCTGAGCTAAAATTCTTATTTACCTCTATAATTAAGGAAGAATGATCAGCATTGGATCTGTCATAGTGGTCACTAACTGGTGCTAACGGTCATGCCTTGAAAGTGGCAGCAGGCTTAAGACGCTTCGGCCAAAGGGTTAAACTAAATTACCCTTTTTCAAGATAATATATAGGTATAGCTCTGTGTATTGTTGTCACATTGGAAGTAGCTTTGGGCCTTTGTGTGTTTTTTTGTTATAACATGGACTTCCACAAGATGTTACTTTGTCCTTTTCCTACAGCTTAAAGAAGCAATCCAAGCAGCATAAAAAAAAAACATTTTGTTGTGTTTTAATATATGCAGCATTTTATTTCCTTTAGTGAAAACTAATTATCTAAGATACTAATCAATTGGTTCTCCCGTGATCGATCAGCAAAATCTTGTTTCAAAGGGTTCACTAAATGGCCGCCTTTCAGTTTTAAACCAATCCTTCAGTCAGTGTAACTAAGCAACTACAATGTATCCTAATATTACTAAGGTAACATTGACTATTGTTACAGTTTACAACTCAAACAGTTGGTAACATTGGCAACATTGATCACAAATAGGAAAGTGTTACAAAGATCTTGCACAGCTGGAATGTGGGCTTAACCCTCTATAAAAATCAAAAGATGCTCAGTATTTTAAAAATAATTAAAAATGGCATTGAGTTGAATTTTATAATAATAAAAAGGTAGTAAGTAGTATCTAATACCACAGAACTAATTTGTTGAAAAACAAAACATTGCTTGGATTGTCCCTTTAAAGAGCATAATAGACTGTTTCTGGGGTCCAGGTAGATGAACAGCAAGAGGTAGATTTAGATTTAATCCATTTATATTTATATATTTTTATTATTTTCAATTTGAATGAATTATCATAATTAGTTATAATAATACTGATATTAAATTTATTGATTTATCATTGTATTATAGTTATTATCATTTATTAGTTAAAATTAATAAAATTAACAAAATTTATTATTTTGTTTGCTTTCCCAACCACTGTTCATGCTCTTTTCCATCAGTTATACTCGTATAATAATTTGTACTATGTATACTTGTATTTCTTAAATTTCTTCCAGTATACTATTAATTAATAGTCACAATTGGGTCAACTCATAATATTCTGTTGGCTGGGTCACTACAAGAATTACTAATGCATTTAATTGTGGAGATTTATTATGTATTATAATTTTATAGTTGTTATTCTTAACACACCAACAGAACTATGTATATGTTCCCTTCATGAACTATAACTATCATCTTGCATGAGTTTATGTCTGTGTATATAATAATAATCATCACTAGAGGGATAGTTAGCTATATAATAGTATGATCACTAATCCCCCTCTGGTATTATACCAATTAGCTTATACTGACTGTACTCATGCTAGTTCGCTGCTTGAACATGATTAATATTGTTTTTAATCTTTGCAAATGTTTTTATTCTTATTCTTTCGCCGCTTTATTTGTTTTTTTGTCAATAAAGTTTGTTTTAGAAAAAATTAGGTAGTAAGTTAGATTTGGCATACCACATGACTTGCCTAGCCAATGGATGTGTACGCACGTCACCGCGACTCGTTTGAGACGCCGGTGGATGACGTCACGCCCAGTGGCGCGACAAACGATCAATGTGAGTATAAAATAAGCAGTAATATGTTAGGTTATCACCTTGATAAAGTGCCTTGTGCACGAAACGCGTAGGTGCGTTCGTGTTGTCCTGTTGATGTACCCACCTACATTAAACCTGACCTATTGCTTTATTGGAGTGTGTACTTTTTCATTATATCTTCCGGTCTCCCTGGGAAACGGAGTTTCATGGCTGTGCAGCTTATCAACATTCTACCTCTTGCTATATTAGAACCAAATTTATTGACCATATCGAATAACACAGAGGATAACCTAGAGTGCAAACACACGCCGTTTAAACCAGATCTAAGTTCTATCCGGCTCACTCTAAAGGGCACTATGTGGAGACATTCTTCAATATGGCCAATAATGACTTCCTCAATTTAACTAGAAATTTCAAACCAAAAAGCATTAAACACAATATGAGCTTCAAGGAAAATCTAGCATTAAGATTTTTGAAAGATAATTCCAATCTTATTATTAGACAGGCCGATAAGGGAGGCGTGTGGTTCTTCAGGATAGATTGGTCTATGAAGCAGAAGCACACCGTCTCCTTTCAGACACTGCCTTTTATAAAAAGATCCCCAAGGACCCGACGGTAGAATTTACAGTTTCATTGAAGAAACTTTTCGATAAGGCCCATATTGATTTAGTTATATCTAAAAATGAATACGAATTCCTGTATTCGAAGTGCCCGAAGGTACCTATATTCTACCACCTGCCAGAGTTGCACAAATCATTGATTAATCCACCAGGTTGACCGATTATTTCGGGGATCCAGTCACTTACAGCGAATTTATCGCAATATGTGGATTTCTTCTTACAAGGTTATGTAGCCATCTTACCTTCATTCCTAAAAGACACCTCCTCAGTCCTGCAGACTTTTGTTAACTTCAAATGGAAGCCAACATATAGATGGTTGACCTGCGATGTGCAGGCACTTTATACACATATCCCTCATGCTAAGGGACTATTGGCAGTAAGATCTTTTTTGGAGGGTGACTGTACAATACACCCCCTTAATATAGAATTTATTCTTGACTCAATCGAATTCATATTGACTCATAATTATTTTATGTTCCTCTCCCAGTTCTTCTTGCAGGTTTGCAGAACTGCTATGGGGACACGCTTTGCCCCCAGCTTCGCAAACCTGTATATGGGGCACTGGGAGAAGCAGAGAATATGGACCAATAACCCATTTCATCAGAATGTAATTGTTTGGCGGCGTTTCATTGACGATGTCCTCTGCGTATGGGACGGTGATGAACTCAGTATGAATGAGTTCATTAACTATCTAAATGATAATGACTTGAATTTAATCTTTAGTCATAAATCTGATATGAGCTCGATTGATTTCTTGGATTTGAAATTAACTGCCACTGATAGTAGGAATGTCTCCACAAAAGTATTTTTTAAAGAAGTGGATTCAAATAACTTACTGATGGCAACCAGTAACCACAAGAGAACGTGGATTTCAAATATTCCAAGGGGCCAATTTGTTAGGATAAAAAGAAACTGCAGCAATCCTGAAGACTTTGAGGAACAAGCTCAGCAGCTATTCTGTAAATTTATCGAAAGGGGATATCCTGAATCCAGTTTATTACTTGATTTGGATAAAGTAAGATGTATGAATAGGGATTCCATGATTGCACCAAGGGTGCCTAGAGTACCAATAGATAGTGGCGGATTACTTTAGATTCCTTTCATTACAACATTTAACTCAGTCAACAAAAAAGTTGAAGAGATTATTAAAAAGCATTGGGCAATTCTATGCAATGAGCTAATCCTTGGAGATCATATTTCATTAACATCTAAATTTATCTATAGAAAAGCTAAGAGTCTTCAAAACACACTGGCTCCTAGTGATGTTTTTCCTCCTCATAATGCTAGAGAGAAGCTTTGGTTAAGTAAAACTATTGGGAATTTTGCATGCGGAAATTGTTCTGCATGTAAATATTTACATAAGGATAATACTACATTTAAGTCAACTATAACTAAAGAAGAGTTTAAAATTGAGGATTTCATGAATTGTAATTCAACCCATGTAGTATATTTAATAGAGTGTGCTTGTAATATTCAATATGTGGGACACACTAAGCGATGTCTTAAAGTGTGAATCCAAGAGCACATTAGAAATATAAAACATGGTTATGATAAACACAGTCTATCTAAACATTTTTTAAGGTGTCAAAACAAGGATCCCTCCACTCTTAGATGTAGGGGGGTTAAGATTGTCCCTAAAGGTAGGAGAGGAGGTGATAGAATGAAAGATCTGTCTGTTCAAGAGACTTATTGGATTTACCAATTACAGTCCCTTTCCCCTAAGGGGTTAAATGAAGATGTTGATATTTGGTCTCTGTAATAAATTCACTGGTTTTCCTTTATACCTATGGTTATTACCTGTGGTTGTGAATGATGTAACTAATCCTTTGTTTCTATATCCTTTAGTACCAACATGGAGCTGAATCTTTGACAATTGCTAGCCATTTAGATTTTTTATTTAGATTTTTATGTATTAAATTGTATTTTAATTGTTTATATAACTTTGTATTGTGCACGTATAATTGCTGATCAGTAGGTTAATCAGCTCTACAGCTGAATATCAATGCGGTGTGCCTACTGCCTATTGGTTGTTTTGTTATTAACAATTAACCTATTGCAGATCTCTAGAAGGTATTTAATGTGACCATTTGCTCACAGTTTTAATTCCCTGATGAAGTGGCCTTTATAGTTGCTACGAAACGCGTTGGAATTATACGTTTATTGATCTGTTAGTACCCTAGTATTTTATCATTTATCTGGCCAAGTGAAGCACTCGATTTCGGCACCATCCTGGTTGAGGCCCCTCCGGTGACGTCATCTGTGTTCGTCGGCGTGTATCGGCGTTCAGTGTGCTGGTGTGAGAGGCAGAGCTAACACTGCTCGGTGAGACTGTCTCTCTAACAGCTACTCCTTAACGGAGTTCGGGACTCATCCACTCTGACTACGTGGAAGCCACAAAGGGATGCCTTGCTTCCAAAAAGCCCAACAGATGAGAGCACATCACGATATGACTGCACGATATGACTGCAGACTCCCGAGATCGGGTGATCCGCTGCAGCTTTCTCCTGTGTCCTGATGCTCGAGCGGTAACAACTGTCTTAGTCACAGTTACATGCCTGTTTTACCTTTTTCTGATGTACGCAGAACCTTGAATTACTTTTTAATATAAATTGTTCATTCATACTTCACCATGAGCGTTGTGCGCTGTTTTGTGTTTTGTTTTGTCTAGATTCTGGGTTTTGGACCACCCTATCACAGCAGCAGACGCTCCTTATTGGTAACCTAGTTACTTATACTCACTTGTTTTTAGGGGTTAATTTACTTTAATTCACGTTGTTTATTCAATATAGTTGCGCACCTGTACTGTGTTTTTCTCTGTTACAATGTGTAAAGCCGGTAAGAAAAACCTTCTGTCACATTATACTGTACAGCAAAGAAAAAACTCAGCACTGCACTGTACATACATAAAATGATTCCACTTTGTGATTTTCTACATCCATGTTTGATACTAAAAATTCCTGGAATGTCCTAGATACACCCTAGAAAATAAATACATTTTTCTAAAAGGAAATCCCTGACAGTAGGACAGTATGGCATGACTAAACATAACAAGAGCTCTTAAAATAACTACAACGACACCTCTCTGGTCTCTTTTTCACCCCTTGATCTGCAGTATATAAGACCACAGTGCACTGCTTCCCTACCAACTGACCTTACAATAGCGATTCTCAGTCTTTTTGGAACTGTAGCACCTCTAGCTGATTATAAAAATACAGGTGAGATGTCAGCTCTTGATGCTATGCAGCTTTATATTAGTTTGAATGAAGTCAGAAGTAGATACATGGGATACTGGCAATCAAACACACATACAGTACAGTAGAGTTCAAGCAACCATACAGTACACACAGGAGAGTGCAATAAGTTAACAATATTCACACATTCATGCAATGAAGCACAGTTCAATCTGCCATTATTATCATAACAGACATTTATAAGGTGCAACTTGAGATCTAAGACAGGCCTCGGGTTACGAAGCTTTCGAATCAGAAAATCAGACAAAGGCAATTGTTTCACTCTGTTGGACTCTTTTTTTATTTATATTCTTTTCAGAGCCCATGCCTGGTAGTTAAAAGCAAAAAATATATGCAGGGCACTTGTCAGCCAATCCACTATAGTAGTCATGGCTTTAAAATCCTATCAGAGTCTAAATTGTCTGATTTACCAAGTGTGGAGCTACCATATTTTCTACCTAAAGTTTGTTTCACCTGTGAAAAGAGGATATCTTATTGCAAAAGCTATCATTAAAAGTCCCATTTGTCTGAGCAGAAAACATAGTCATTATCTCATATATAAGCATAGCGATATTACTTACAGTTCTGTGAAAAAGAAAGTATGCCCTCTTTGAATTCCATGGTTTTACACATCAGGACATAATAACAATCATCTGTCAAGTGAGGGCAAAAGCTACAGTATAGTTAGCTTTCCCTAATGGAAATAAGATTTGATTTCATTATTTGTTTTTTCTTAATGGGACGGTGGGCCCGTTGTTTGATTTAATCCCTGTTAATAAACCCCTGCTTAGAAAATACTGTGTTTCCGGCCTTAACTTGGGACAAAAGAGACTGCAACGTGGTGTGGGCATCATTAATATATATATATATATATATATATATATATATATATATATATATATATATATACAGTGTTCGCCAATTGTATACATTTACTCGCCCGGGGCGGGTGGATTTAACCCCCGGGCGAGTAAATATTGGCACAAGCAGCACACGTGTATTTTTTAAATTTCCCGCCGCTCGCGCTGCTGTTTTTCCCGCGCTCGCGCTGGAGAAAAAAAAAAAAAGCCAGCTCTCTGATCACTGCCTTCGCTCCTCCCCCGCCTCTCAGCAACTTCACCTCCTCAGCTCTTCCACTCCTCCCCCTTCCGCCAGCCAGCCCCATCCACGCCTGTCTGCCTCAGGCCCCTGCAGGGCCATCTGTCACCCCCCCTCCCTCCCATCGGGCCATCCGCCCCCCCCCCTCCCTCCCATCGGGCCATCCGCCCCCCCCCCTCCCTGCCATCGGGCCACCAGCCCCCCCCCTCCCTCCCATCGGGCCATCCGCCCGCCCCCCCTCCCTCCCATCGGGCCATCCGCCCCCCCTCCCTGCCATCGGGCCATCCGCCCCCCCCCTCCCTCCCATCGGGCCATCCGCCCCCCCCCCTCCCTGCCATCGGGCCATCCGCCCCCCCCCCTCCCTCCCATCGGGCCATCCGCCCGCCCCCCCTCCCTCCCATCGGGCCATCCGCCCGCCCCCCCTCCCTCCCATCGGGCCATCCGCCCCCCCCCCCCTCCCTCCCATCGGGCCATCCGCCCCCCCCCCCTCCCTCCCATCGGGCCATCCGCCCCCCCCCCTCCCTCCCATCGGGCCATCCGCCCCCCCCCTCCCTGCCATCGGGCCATCCGCCCCCCCCTCCCTCCCATCGGGCCATCCGCCCGCCCCCCCTCCCTCCCATCGGGCCATCCGCCCCCCCCCCCTCCCTCCCATCGGGCCATCCGCCCCCCCCCCTCCCTCCCATCGGGCCATCCGCCCCCCCCCTCCTCCCTCCCATCGGGCCATCCGCCCCCCCCCCCTCCCTCCCATCGGGCCATCCGCCCCCCCCCCCTCCCTCCCATCGGGCCATCCGCCCCCCCTCGCATCGGCCATCCACCACCCCCTCCCATCGGGCCATCCACCACCCCCTCCCATCGGGCCATCCACCCCACCCCCCCCTCACCCCAATCTCTCCCGGCCTCCGTGCCCCCCCCTCACCCCACGCGTGCCCCCCCTCACCCCACGTGTGGCCCCCCCCCCTCACCCCACGCGTGCCTCTCCCTGCTCTAAGCAGGGGAAATCCCCTCACCGGGGCCTCTGCCTGCTCTAAGCAGGGGAAATCCCCTCACCGGGGCCTCTCCCTGCTCTAAGCAGGGGAAATCCCCTCACCGGGGCCTCTCCCTGCTCTAAGCAGGGGAAATCCCCTCACCGGGGCCTCTCCCTGCTCTAAGCAGGGGAAATCCCCTCACCGGGGCCTCTCCCTGCTCTAACCAGGGGAAATCCCCTCACCGGGGCCTCTCCCTGCTCTAAGCAGGGGAAATCCCCTCACCGGGGCCTCTCCCTGCTCTAACCAGGGGAAATCCCCTCACCGGAGCCTCACCCTGCTCGGTCTAAGCAGGATACTGCGGTGTCGGCGTCCCCCTCTGGAGGGGGCGCGGCCCCTTGCAGAGGCCCCCGCTGCCATGTGCGACCCCCTGCCTTGCGGGTGAGTGTTTGTGTGTGTGAGTGACAGACTGTGTGTGTGTGTGTGAGTTTGTCTGAGTGAGAGTGGGTGTCTGTGTCTGTGAGTGTGTCACCCTCTCTCCCTCTCCCTGTGTCACCCGTCACCCTCTCCCTGTGTCACCCTCTCCCTCTCCCTGTGTCACCCTCACCCTGTGTCACCCTCTCCCTCTGTCACCCTCTCCCTGTGTCACCCTCTCTCTCCCTCCCTCTCCCTGTGTCACCCTCTCCCTCTCCCTGTGTCACCCTCTCCATGTGTCACCCTCTCCATGTGTCACCCTCTCCCTGTGTCACCCTCTCCGTGTCACCCTCCCTCTCCCTGTGTCACCCTCCCTCTCCCTGTGTCACCCTCCCTCTCCCTGTGTCAACCTCTCCCTCCCTCCCTGTGTCACCCTCCCTCTCCCTGTGTCAACCTCTCCCTCCCTCCCTGTGTCTCCCTCTCTCCCTCTCCCTGTGTCACCCTCTCCCTGTGTCACCCTCCCTCTCCCTGTGTCACCCTCTCTCTCCCTCTCCCTGTGTCACCCTCTCTCTCCCTGTCCCTGTGTCACCCTCTCCCTGTCCCTGTGTCACCCTCTCCCTGTCCCTGTGTCACCCTCTCCCTCTCCCTGTGTCACCCTCCCTCTCCCTGTGTCACCCTGTCCCTGTGTCACCCTCTCCCTCTCCCTGTGTCACCCACCCTCTCCTTGTGTCACTCACCCTCTCCTTGTGTCACCCACCCTCTCCCTGTGTCGCCCTCTCCCTGTGTCGCCCTCTCCCTCTCTCTGTCACCCTCTCCCTCTCTCTGTCACCCTCTCCCTCTCTCTGTCACCCTCTCCCTCTCTCTGTCACCCTCTCTCTGTCGCACTCTCTCTTTGTCTCTCATTCTCTCACTGTGTGTGTCTCTCATTCTCTCTCTTTCTCTGTGTGTCTCTTTCTCTGTGTGTCTCTCTTTCTCTCTGTGTGGGTGTGCCACTCTCTGTGTGTGTGTGGGTGTCTGTCTGTCTGTCTCTCTCTGTCTCTCTCTGAAGCGCCGACGTCCAGACACTGGTTAAGGGGTTCAGGAAACTAGTCATTCACATCTGGCTTTTATTTCTAGATCCGACATTGACACACACACACACACACACACACACACACACACACACACACACACACACACACACACACACACACACACACACACACACACACACACACACACACACACACACACACACACACACACACACGTCTAATTGTAGTATAATGTAATACAATAAATACATTTATGTCAAAAACGAATGTTGTTCTGACTAGGAATTTATTAAATGTATTTTATTTATATATTTTATTTTAAAGCGGGTTGGGGGCGGGACTAGGGGCGGAGTTGGGGGCGGGACTAGGTGGCGAGTAGATTTTTTGGTTGGGCGAGTAGGTTGGGGGCGGGACTAGGGGCGGAGTTGGGGGCGGGACTAGGTGGCGAGTAGATTTTTTGGTTGGGCGAGTAGATTTTTGGGTGATTTGTCGAACACTGTATATATATATATATATATATATGTATATACATACATACATACAAACATACAAACGTCTATTTTGTGTCTCTTTCCATTGGAGTGCACATGTGTGCATGTGAAATTTTAGAACAACATGAAGAATGTTTGTCCAAAAAGAACCACACAAAGTTGTTATAGTGCTTTTGAAGTTCTATATTTAGACATATTGCCATTTCATTGGTCCTGTAACACACTCCCTCTCATGTCCTTAACCTGTATTGTGAATTAGCATGACTATTAATGATCGTAATATTTGGAGCTAGTATTTGTACATACTTGTGCCCTCCATCCATTTATTTACAATCCCCCTTACAGACACTGTATGGAATATAATGTTAATGAATTTTATTCAGTAACATATGTATAAAACACACGTTGTGAACTTTTTCACATCCAACTGGACTTGTTGGTCCAATGAAAATTGGATTAACATGTATTCCCTGTAAGTTACTATATGTATGAAAGAACATAGCTTGCAGACTCAGCTTAGGCTAAGAATGATTCTTTTTTTTCCAAGGAAGCATGTTTGATGTGTATCTATTACCCAATAAGAACCACTAAACAAAATAGTATCATCAAAATTTGATTTATTTTCAGGCAGCGAGCTTTGTGATCCAGTGAATGGCCGTGTGCATGTTGTGGCATGTCAGGGCCGTGTGCGACCTCTGCCACGAACATTGGCAATTCGTAGCCACACAATAGCTGATTATAGTGCATTAGGCAGTGGCATGATGCCTGTAGGTGGCTGTGCCAAGGGTGCAGTGGGCAGTGGCATTATGCTTGCGGGTGACTGTGCCAAGAGTGCAGTGGGCAGTGGCATTATGCCTGTCGGTGGCTGTGCCAAGGGTGCAGTGGGCAGTCGCATTATGCCTGTGGGTGACTGTGCCAAGGGTGCAGTGGGCAGTGGCATTATGCCTGTGGGTGACTGTGCCAAGGGTGCAGTGAGCAGTGGAATTATGCCTGTAGGTGGCTGTACCAAGGGTGCAGTGAGCAGTGGAATTATGCCTGTAGGTGGCTGTACCAAGGGTGCAGTGAGCAGTGGAATTATGCCTGTAGGTTTTTTTCACCACCTTGTCATACTGTCTAGCAAGGACTGGGTCTTTCCTTTGCTTCTGGCGAAAGTCAGGGAGGTACAGGTCTGGTAAATCTCCAGGGCCCATATCCCCTTCCCTTTGGCCATCCCCAGCCATCACTTGTGACCTCTAACTACTAGAATGGTCACCTTGAGACCCAGATTTCTGCAACCAGTCCTGTTTGTCCAAGCGTCTTTGCTTCCGAGTCTTTTGAACCCGGTGTCTACTGGGAAAAAGGTCTGCCGAGAAGGGGAACAGTTTGCCAGGGTTCTCCTGAGCCTAGAAGGAGGCTCCTCGTGAAAGACTGGGGCCATTAGGTCCGAAAAGAAAGGCCAGTCCCGACCGAACACAACGGGGGCAGCGAGCCAAGGAGTGACTCCTACTTCGAGGTAAGCCTCCTGACCTTTTACCTGTAGCCGGATTTTGGCCGTCGGATAGCGTTTTACATCGCCGTGTATACATTCTATGCTCCATGGGGAGTCAAAAGAACACACGTTGGGCGGTAACAGTTCCTGGAGGACCAGAGTTTTCCCAGAGCCCGAATCTACAAGGGCCTGGACGGTTTTTCCCCCAATCAGGGCTGGAAGTAGCCAGGGCTTGTAATTTTCCTCAGTAAAAGCCGAGGCGACGGTTCTGCTGAATGAACAATCCATCAGTGGACAGTCCACATACCGGTGGCCTTGTTCTCCACAGGCGGAACATGGAGAGGGTTCCCTCGCAGGAGGGGGCTGTGGATAGCGCTCCGCTGGACCGGTTACTGGAGACCAGGCATCTGGTGGGTCCTGTGGGCGACGTCCTCGGAATTTCCTCTCACTTTGCGATGAGCCGACATCCGGAAGGAGATGAGGGTCTCTGCGGGGACCAGCATTTGAACTCCATCCTTGCTGGAATGACTGCTCCTTCCGTTGGACTTGGCGGTTCCGTGACGGGCCGTAGGTTCCCCATTGATCCGACCTCCCTCTTTGGGCGTCTGCAAGTGCCGGTGGAGTCAGGTCCCGGACACTCGCCTGCTGCTCAGCCCCAAGGAAGTTCTCCACGAGTCAGACTGCCAAAGCTAGGGTTTCAGCAGCGTGGCGTTTTACCCACGAGCGTGCGGAAGGGGATATTGTTTGTAGAAATTGTTCCAAAACCACCTGCTCAAGAATTGCTTCCTTAGTGCACTCCTCGGGTTGTATCCAGCGTGTACATAAGTCCAATAATCGCTGAGCGAGGACCCGGGGTCTCATCTTAGCGGTGTAATTTATGTTCCGGAACTGCCGGTAGGTCTCTGGGGTCAGACCTAAGCGATCCAGTATGGCGGCTTTTACTTGTCGGTAGTCCATTGCCTGACCTGCTGGGAGACCCTGATATGAGGCCTGGGATTCTCCTATGAGGAGCAGGGCCAAAGCAGTTGCCCAGCGATCTGTAGCCCAGCCCTGAGCTTCTGCAACTCTTTCAAAAGTCAGTAAAAAAGCCTCTGGATCCTCGTTCGGAGCCATTTTTCTCAGGAGTATCGGGGGTCTGCTTGCTAGTTCTGCACTGGCAGACCCTTGGAATGGGGTCAGCAGCTTGGCAATCTGCTCATCCTGTGCTGCTTGTAGTCTTTCATCTCTCTCCGCTTGCAGCCGGGCCTGCTCCTGCATTAACTGTCCCTGCTGTCTGGTTTGCTCGCACAGAAACTCTTTCAACATTTCTTACATTCTTGTGTGTGTGTGTGTGGCCCTTTAACTGCAGGAGCCTTTTGAAAAAAACCATCCCACTTCTCACACCATATGTTGCAGGGTACATGCAACTACACACGTGGGTTTCTTGACAAGGCTGTTTTATTTAGCCTTAAAAGATATACAGCACACAAAACAAAAATAGCTTTTCATCAGCAAAAACGAAAATGGCTTTTTTTCAGCAAACCAAACAAAACAGTTTCTCTTTAGCAGACAGTTTATATATAAGGCAGCTACCCTTTTTCTATGCAGGGGACAGACAGTTCACAATACAACTGCTTTGCTACTCAGACCTTGTTTTCAGGAATCTCTTTACTTCTTACTCCTCTCTCATCAACAGCCAGGCTCCATGTGTCTACACTCTGGGTTTTAACACACCTTGATTAGGCAGCTGGGATCCAACTAATTGTCCTGAGGTTCCCAGCTGAAGTTAACCTAGTCAGTGCTGCACTGCAGACTAGACATAGGTTTTCCAGGCATATAACTGGTGGCTTTTATTTACCCTGTCACAGTAGGTGACAGCGCAATTAATGCTGCAGGAGACTATGCCGTTGATGCAGCAGGAGACTATGCCATTAATGTTGCAGGAGACTATGCCATTAATGCAGCAGGAGACTATGCCATTAATGCAGCAGGAGACTATGCCATTAATGCTGCAGGAGACTATGCCATTAATGTTGCAGGAGACTATGCCATTAATGGTGCATAGGATTGCCAGTTGGCTTGTCCAAAAATACTGGACACAATGGTAAAAGATGTAACCCCCCCCCCCCAATACATATAAAAAAAATACCGCCACCTCCCCAAAAATATATTTAAAAAAAACCCATCTCCCCAAATAATGTGTGTGTGTACCCCCACCTCCCCAATGCATATAGACTGTACCCCCACCTCCCCAATGCATATAGACTGTACCTCCACCTCCCAATGCATATAGACTATACCCCCACCTCCCAATGCATATAGACTATAATCCCACCTCCCCAATGCATACAGACTATACCCCACCTCCCAATGCATATAGACTATACCCCCACCACCCCAATGCATATAGACTATACCCCACCTCCCCAATGCATATAGACTATACCCCACCTCCTCAATACATATAGAATATACCCCCACCTCCCCAATGCATATTAAATATACCCCCACCTCCCCAATACATATTGAATACACCCCCACCTCCCCAATACATATAGAATATACCCCACCTCCCTCATAAAATTCAGACTTACCTTGGGGATGGTGTCAGGTTGAGCCCAGTGGCTGCAAAAGGGTGGAGGAGGCAGTGGATGCGGAGGGGGGGCGGTGAATGTGGGGGGGGCAGTGAATGCAGAGGGGCAGTGGATGCGGGTGGGGGAAGTGGATGTGGGGGGGGCGGCATGAGAGGGAGTGTGTTACAGAACACCCCCCTCCCAAAGATGGAATAGGGAAGCTACGAGTGAACTGTGCAACTAGCTTCCCTATTCCATCTTTGGGGGCCAGTTTACACCATTGTGTACCCTTCCTGTCACGATTTTCCATCGTAACCAGCATCCACAGACGCCTACAGGGGGCTTTCCTTCCACACATGTGCATTAGCTTTGGATACCACGCCACTACCTGCATACATGCGGAGGCGATTCCTGCAGCAAGTGCCATAGAGTGAGTCCCAGCGAGCGGGATCTCCACATAAACGGAACTGAAATTGCCCCCCTGTCTGACTGATGATGATGCCGATCTGTTGAACATTTTGCTGACCTGGATACTCATTTATTCTTACTTACATGTAAGTTATTTTATTGCCTTATTGTTTATTACAATTGTCCTTACCTTGGTGCGCTCCTGTGCTTCTTTTCTTGGTCATACTTTTACACATCACCAAATTTTTTATACTATGTTAATACATACTATGTGAATGTAGATATGTATGAAGAGGTGTAATCGTGTTTATGTAGACTCACATTATTAAGTGTATGTACTAATGTCACATACATTGCTTCTACATTTGTTAGGATGTCAGGAGTTAATAGATGATCTGAGCAAAATAAAAACTATTGAACAGTAATGATAGTGTACTTTTCATTATGATTTTGCCACATGTCAAGTGAAAACGTTTACTCATGTAAAAGTACTGACCTGGGGGAAACAGGGAGTCGGATGTACCGATATCCCAATCCCCAGACAAGCCGTCAACCAAGACGAGTTCAAGGATTTGCAGAACCACTCCTCCATCTCAGTCAGCCTTAGATTGGGGGTAGGAGGTCCTCCTCCAGTACTTGCTGCATGTAAACAGATCTTGTTTAATTTCCACTTCATATGTCGCTTAATATCTCCAAACCTTTTCCTGCAGTTTTTATACATTCGTACTTTACTGCCACAAGCTGACACAGACACTTCAACCTCATGCCACAAATCCTTTTTAATCCGGTTTGAGGTCTTGGCTTTAGATATACAACAAAATACAATTGTTAATGGACATATTTTATTATCCAAAATACAGGATAATGTGTGAACGCTTGTAACATTTGTGATGCTGTTTGACAGTGAGTATCTGTGGCACATCAAGATTAGCAAAATTGAGGCATACCGAGCTTTTTATCTATATCTCTATATATAGTATTTGCATACAATTATAGAGTTTGTATACAGTAATTATAACCTGGTTCTAACACTCAATGATAGCATGTGTGTATACCTAAACAATGACATTTATATGTAAATGTCAGTTCAATGTCAATGCAGAAATGTTGACGAATACATGGCAATTATTATTTGGACACTAATTGGTATTGATCTTCTTACTGGCTAAGTTCCCAAACAGACAAAATCCAGTCACAAGGACTTTGTTCTCATCGTTGAAACGAATATTTCTTTTTAGACAAATTTTGTTTCTATACACTTCTTCTTATGTGGAGGCCAAGCTTGAACCACTGAACTCTGCTGCTGACTGGACTCTGCTGCTTCCAATGGAAGAGACCTCAGGAGCCTACCACTCACCCCACCACAACTCACACCACTGCCACCACCACTCACCCCACCCCCACTCTCCCCAATCGCCCCACCCCCAATTGCCCCACTTGCCCCACCCCCACTCACACCACCCCCACTCGCCCCACCCCTACTGGCCCCACTCACCCCACTCACCCCACCCCCACTTGCCCCACCCCCACTCATCCCATCCCCACTCATCCCACCCCACCACCACTCATCCCACCCCCACTCATCCCACCCCCACTCATCCCACCCCCACTCATCCCACCCCCACCACCACTCATCCTACCTCCACTCCTCACCCACACCACCACTCCTCACCCCCACCACCACGCCTCACCCCCACCACTCCTCACCCCCACCACCACTCCTCACCTCCACCAACACTCTCCACACCACCACCAACACTCTCCTGACTCTCACACGCCTACGTCCACTACTCCCGTCCATACCAACCCTTTCCTCACTCACGCCTACTCCCACTACACCCTTTCCTCAAACACTCACAAATAACAGAGAAATAAAATAAATGACACACTAACACAAAACTTTCAAACTCACAATAACAGAAAATAGAAAAGAAAACAAAACCGAAGACAAGCCTATCAAAATTCACAACAACTCTTTAGCAATACCAAATCCTCCAAACACTCTGCTGTCTGTCTCTCACTCACTCCCAACAACACAGAGACATATTGAAAGAAATACACAATTTAAATAGGGCCCTGTGAAATTGCTTGTCTCGCAAGGTTCTCGACAAATGAAAAAAAAAGTTCAAAGCCACTTGATAAACAAATTGCCCTTATTGAGCCATTTCCTACTTTTGAGAAAGGCGATCACCACGCTGGCTATTCGCCCCTTTTGTGAATTGTGCTATCACAAGTAATCAAGACTTTCAGCATAACGTAATAGCAATGCTTAAAAAAATGGCGATTTAAATGGCTCGGCGTTTTAATTTTTTTTTTAAAGAACGCTTATAGCATGGGCCCCTATGTGTTAATTAAACTATTGTATTAGTATTTTTTTGCTCTCCAGACCTTCATTTTTTGGTAGCTGTGCCATTTTATCTTTCTATATTTACTTCCAGTGCTGTAATTAAAAATTAAAAAACCCAGAAGGTATACGCTACCTGAACGTTCAATATTTAGGGTCTAGCCCACAATGGCATTTGCAGTGGCCCATGTGATCTGCCTCTTCTCATGCCAGCATGCCGGCATCTGCAGTGGGAACAGAGGGGAGCTGGGGCCTCGCTGCAGATGCAGAAGCGGGACCGGCCCCACTTTCAGCGTGGGCCGATGGGTGGAAGTAGGTTCAAACAAAAATATGTTCAGTTTGCTATTATTTTATAAAGGAAAGGGAAGGTGCGGGGACTTCAGTGCTTCTATCGCTTTATGTTTTCATATGGCTTTCGTTGTTCTTAAACTAAACTACACGCAAAATGAGGGAGAGTTAGTTTTTTTTTAACCAGATGGTTAATTTTGGTTCATTTTGTCATTATTGTTCATAAAGCAGAGGGTATACAGTATGTGTTCAAAATATACTGTCCACTACAGCACTGCTTACTTCAATATTTAAGAGGGGGAAAGAAAGAGTGGTTTGTTTGTTTCTCTTTAGTCTTGCTCACTAGCACTTTTATGGACGTGATCTCAGGAGCTCCCATAAACAGCATGTTATTCATTCGTAGACAGAATCTAGCTGCCAGTCAACCAATGTTTTCTCTGTTTAATACAGTCATCTGGACTGAATATTAAATGTGTGTTGGAGTAGAACCAACTTTGCTACTGTAGCTTTACAGACATGCGAATTGAGATTTGAATGGGATTTATAGAGGCTGCTAAAAGAGTAATGCCGAAGTAAATCAATTTCTTACTGAAACTTGCAAATTGCTCAGAACTGTAACAAACTCACTTGAAGATAACACAGATTGCTTGTAATGACAAAACATATGACTTAGTATGCACAGAAAATATTATGTGGAGATGAAATGTTTATGGGTCAAATGAACAAGGGTAACAGAATAAATACAAGTATTAATTTTAAAAATTGCATATATTTATACAAGCAAAAAGCAGGATTTTCAGCGCTCGTGCTGCAGTTGTTTCGTTAGGAATAATCCCTGTGCTGCTCGTGCATGGAGCGTCTCCCCAGAGGCTCCCACTTCAGAGGTGATCCCCCCTCGAAGGGGGGGAGGACACCCTGAGAAACAGAGAAGAAATAAATGCACAAAAGCGCACAAGGGACAGGATTAGTATTAATTTATTAAAACAAACACATAAACAGCTGAGGGGATCCAACCCCTCCTCAGCTCAATGAATTAACTGCCCAGAAATGTAAACCATATATATGGTCTCTAAACATAGAAAGCTCTAACACAGTAAAACATACACAACAAAAACACAATCAATGTAAAAATAATAAACAGAGAGAGTACTAACAGCCCAGGGGAGTTAAGATAAAAACCGCCATAGAGAGCTATAATACTGCTGACAGGGGGAAGCGAACACTCACACTGAGGCAGAGAAGGGGGACCTCTGATGGCCGTACAGGATCCGGATCACGACATCAAAGGAAGATGGAAACAACCGCCTCTGGAGCCTCAGGCAAGCTCCGTTTCAGCCTCTCAGCAAACACGCGCAGGATGACCTGTCGTGACCTCTACGCGTTTCGCACCACGTGCTTCGTCAGGATTTATACAAGGACAAATAAATTCAAATTTTGCTTCCCCTATTGGCCATAGGCAAATCTTACCTCATTTACTGATTTCGTCACACCTCCTACAGAATTACTTTGCAATACCGAAACTCAAGAGTTTAATAGACTGAGTCATGTATTTAATTTTTTCAAAAGTGAAAAAATAAAACGTGTTCACTTTAGAGAATATACAGTAAGTTCTGTTTGGAATACAGAACATATATTCTTTAGCAGTGTGAAATTAAAAAAAGGTGTGTTCATCTAGCACAACACGCAACTGTGCCTCCCCCAAGGGACATAACTACACTACCTATAAAAACCCCACAATACGGGGGGGGGGGGGCGGTGGGATGGCCAGCCGGCCAGCGTTGGAAGTTGAGGAATTGAGGAGGGGGAGATTGAGTCTGAGGAGGGGGAAGGAGAAAGTTAGAGGAGGGGGGAAGAGGGAGAGGAGGCGGGAGGAGAGAAATTGTAGTTCTGCCACTGCCTCCCCACTTTGCAAGTTCTTACACTGGTTTTCATTTTAATCAGATCCAATTCAAATGACTAATCTATACTATAATTCTAAGTTGGATTCCATTTGTTTGTTTCTTTGTACGTCTGAAGCATCGAAATCTCAGAAACAGCACCACGTAGCACAACAAAACTTTCACTGGACATTCTGCTGCGGATTTGTAGGTCAACGCAACTATTTTGATCTTCCAATGTGACTCACCTCCCAAATTATGGACATTCTAAGTTTCCCTCGGCTGTCCAGCAAAAATTCTTGGGGGTAGTTGCCCAGGGAGAGTGGTTAAGCATCCCGGGTAGATAGCTGGGGATGTCGGATTAAGGAGGTGTAACTCCTTAATTACCATAGTGGTTAATAACCGCTAAGGTAAATAAGGGGTTATTGGCCCGTTGTTAGTTTTTTTTATTTTAATACAACAACGACAAATATGAGGACGGCCTTTATCCCGGCAGGGGTAAGTACAACTTTAATTTACTATATGCTGGATAATGTTTAATTTTTAGGCCTTTTGCCCATTACAGTCTGTGTTGAGGTTGTTGGGTGACCATTGCTTGCCAATGCGGCTATCTGTGACCCAGTAAGGGCATAGATTTTAACAGTGACAATCAATGGATTAAGTGGGTGAAGGGGGTAGTTGCCCCGGGGAGGATGGTTTGGCCTCGTGTGGGGGTTAATCCCTTCATTACCTTAGCGGTTGTAACCGATAAGATAATAGAGGGGTAAACCCCTCACAGGAGGCCTAGCCACCCTCCCTTAGGCAACTATAACCTTCCCCACCCCCTCAACTACCAACAAACCGGGAAGTTGTGGTTAATACCTTCAGTGCCAATAATGAAGCTCTATTTTTATTTAAAATGTATTAACACAGTATTGAAGCAGGGGATGTCTGGACCTGAACCACATAAATTTCAGGTCCAGGGACCCCCTGCTTCCAGGTATGGGTTGCCGGTATCTCTGCCAAGTTTCATTCTCCCACTTCACGTGGCCAGGACAATTTAAACTTCGCTGAGATAACGGGGCCCGTAACTCGGGAAGCAGGGCTCCCCAGACCTGAAATGAATGGGGGTCAGGTCCAGAGACCCCCTGCTTCAGTAATATGTTAATAACATTCAAATAAAAACAGAGTGCCCGTCTGTTAGAACTGTGCAAGGAGAAGCACTTACAGACTGCAGCCAAATCGCACGGGCAGAACTCTAAAAAAGACACAGCTAAGGACACTGCCAACTCGATCAGTGTGGCATTTTCCTACCGAACAGAATCTGACTTGTGATAACTCTTTCTGAATACCGTGACAACACAAATGTCAGACCGGTCGGTAGGAACATGCCAAACTGATCGATAGGGCAGTGATGTTATCGAAGCTACCTGAATAAGCCCCTGCATCTCCAAATATTTTCCCACAATTCCTGTACTCTGCCTATGACCTTCTCCACTCATCCTCCCCCCTACTTACTATTCCAGCCTGCAAGATTTTTTTTGGCTGGCCTTTGGAATTTCCTGCCCCATAACATCAGACTCTCCCACACCCTTTTAAAGGTGAACTGAATAGTCACATCTTCAAGGAAGCCAATTTCCAAGAAGAAAAAACAGCCTTGCTACTAGCTTCACAGCACAGACTTTAAAATTACAGTTTTGTCCCCCACTGTAATGTATGTTTCCACTGCTGCCTTACGTTTAGATTGTAACCCTGTGCCGTATGACTCATTATCTACTATACCAATCTATAGCAACATTATAGCACTTACAATATACTGTATGTCCTGTATGTTGTTTGTTATTGTTTTGCACATCCCAATTGTATTGCAATGTGGAATATGTTGGCATAATAAATAACAATCATAATAAAAACTTTTGGGGTCATATATTAGTGTCTACATGTCCTATTATCTGTTATATGGCTATTTCACCAGACCATAAATACATAAGATATGAGTACTGTATTTCTTTCTTTGATAACCGTGCTGCTAAAAAGATGCTATGCAAACAGCTTTTTTTAATTTCCCAGTGGAAATCTGCACCAAGCATCTAATGGTAGAGGCAGTGTACTCAGGTAATAAAATGATGTGCTTTTTCCATGATAGCTATGATGCTGTTTAAGAAATCAGTGGACCACTGAGAAGTTTCTAATAGTCTTACCAAACAAAACTGAGTACCACACCCATACAAAAAGTTATCACCTAATCCTGAATAAAATTCAAATGTATTATGTTTTAGCATAATGTCAAAGCGAGCAGCAGCTCAATCTCGCATTTAAAAAAAACAATCAAGCTATTCAGGTGGCTCCGAGATGCACATCGCGGTTGCAACTCGCAGGCAACTAGCAGGTTCTCGTGGTGCGATGGGATCTGCGAAGTGACTCTGAAGGAAAAATGTATTTTTACTATATCAGATTGAAGACGAGTGTCTCTGGAGCTGACACGCATTAATATCAGCTCCGGATACCCCCTGCTTGAATCCTATGTAATAAAAATAAATTTACAGGCAGCTTCATTACATTAGCGGCTAACCGCGAAGGTAATGAAGGACGTAAATACCAGTGCCCAGTTTGTTGGGGGTAGAGGGGGTGGGTGAAGTTGGTATTTGGCAAGTGGTGGGTGTTTAGGCCTATTGGGAGGGTTGCAGGAGGAGTAAACCCCTTCATTAACTTAGCGGTTACTACCACCTTCCCCCAACCCCTTTACCCCCAATAAACATTAAAATACTATACAACAATCAATACTATCCAATACACCCAGTAATTGAAAGTTGTAAGGATCAGGCGCAGGCTGTTCAAACTTGCTGCAGGCTTCCCTCATCAACTCCTGCTGTGTGCCTCTGCACGGCAACGAATCAGTACTCTGGTTTCACTTTCAGCCTCTGCTGACCAGCAGGTCCCGTATTGGCTGAATCACTTTTATATGTGTAACCCTTGTTCCTATCGCTAGCAAGCCGCTACTATGTCCCTTGTGAATATGATAGTAATTGTTGGTGCACTTGTAGGTTACCTGCCGGGCACTCCGGTGCCCGGACCTGCCAAGGAACTTCACAAAGGATCCTGACGTCGACTGTACACCGGAACTACCGTCCGGGGCGATCCCACCCGGATGGCTGATGCAGCAACAGCAAGGGTCTGAGCCCAAACCTCTGCACGGACCCGCAGCTTCTGCTGTGTCCCTATCTGGCTCTAGACAGTAAGTGGCAGGGTCCTTAACCTGGGGGCTGTCCCTGACACAACTCACACTACTGGGTGACTCAGGGCTTGCTGGGGCCTTGGGGGCTGCTGGCCTAGTGCAGGGAGTCACTGACTCCTGCACCCTACCTCCTTCCCCTAGCTTCTCCTGGCACCAACTGCCTAAAGCTCCAAGCCCACCAAATGTATCTCTTTTCTCCTGCAGGGCCATCCTACAGCCCTATTGCCTCCCTGCGTCACCTGGGGCGCTGCTGAGGCTCATTGGACTTGTAGTCCCTTCCAAGAGCCTTCCCTGGTAGGCTAGGGTTCCGCGGGACCCCTCGCGCTATCCTTGCGCATGCGCAACTCTGCAGGGCCGTCGGGACTCACTGCGCATGCGCGACTTATAGTAAGATGGCGGCGCCATGCTCGGGAGCCGCCGGGGACCGCCGGAGCGCCAAAGCGTTCCCTGCACTGGCCCCCACCTTCCTGACGTGCCGGCGGGTCCATCGAGTGACCCGCAGTAGTGGAAGAAACGAGGTAGGGGTCGCGGGGCAGCAGGTATGAAGAAGGGACCTGGTTACATCCTCCCCCTGGTGAAAAATCCAACGGCCCCGCTTGGGGAACGACGTCACTCGGCATAAGGTTATACAAAAAAACTGCAGAGCATGATAGGTACAACTCATTACTTCTGAATTTACACAACAGAGTACAATGCAGTTCACATACGGCAACCGAGGCCAGCTGAGATCATTTGTGGGTTGCCCCTAACTGATCAGGTGGGGGTACCTCACTTTTGAATTTGTGAGCCTCCCCCCGGAGAATCTCTTGCCAATCGTGCTCAGGGGTAACAGTCACTGACTCCTTTATACTTCCTCCCCCTGGTGGAAGGAATAGTGCAATGTCTTTTGTCCCGACCCTTACCCAGCCATCCGCCTTGCACTTGCGGTATACTAAGAGGTCCTGACCTTTTCCTCTGTCCACGACATGCTGAACAAACCGCTCCGTGTTGCGCATGAAGAAGGCAACGATTGCACTAGCTGGCCCGGCACATGCTTTGTTGGCTCCATTAGCCACTTCTGAAGTGATGCCTTCTAGATACATCACAAGCTCAGGGTCTTGAGTGAGCACCGGGCAGGGCCTCTTCACCGGATATCTCCACCACATCCTGCAGGGAGTAAAGGGTTGGAGCCTCACCACTGCATTGACTGTCGTGGCCAACAGGTCCTCGGGGACGCTGTCAGTTTCCACCTGGGCTGTTGTGGGACCTGTCCCCGGCACTCCTGCGGCAGTCCATTCACTTCCGGAAATCTCGGGAGCGTGGGATCCCAGTCCGGGGACCAGTTGGGTTGGAGCACACAGGCTCACACTCAGGTCATGGGCCTTGTCTACGCTGCCTCCACCTGCGAGGAGTAAGGAGGTTCCTCACCACTCCGCAGCCTTGCGACGTGCTCCTCTTCCTCTGGATGTCTCTCCGACACACTGGGAGTCGCCACGGCCATGGAATTCTTTCGCGGCACCGGCCGCACCCGCACTGGCTGTCGGAAGGTGTCCGGACTTGTCTGCTCCCCTTTGTTACCGCTGGGGTGGTTCGCCGGTAGGCGTATCGCCACCGATGTTACGCCAACCTCTTTCTCTGAGGACATCACGATCGGATCCTCCGCACGGGAGTCACCAGGTTCTTCTGCGATACAACCAGTGGGTATAGGTAAAAGCTGGTGGGCTCCGGTACCTCCACTGCAGTCACGCTCTTCTCCGCAGACAGTTCGCTCGGCTCCGTAGCTAGCTGGGCCTTGGTCCTTCCCGCTGGGTTGCCACGGGGGACTAGGGCAGCTTCGTCTTTCATCTCCGCCACCTCCATGTTGGAGGTAGAGAGGTTAACGGCATCTTCCTCTGTGGTTTCTGGACCTGTTGTTCCTGCTCGGGAACCGGGTCTGGGACCAACATCTGTAGCTCGGCCTTCTGCGGCTCCAGCTCCGGACCTAGATCTAGAAGGTCCATTTGGGCGCACGGGCCCTCCACAACCAGCAGCGGCATTGGCCACCGGAGTAGAGACATCAGGCGCCCCTTTCCCCACGGGTTCCGCTGCCGGATGTTCCAGCTCTACCACAAGGACGCCCCCTTTGAGAGGGTCTGGAACCATGTCTGCAACATGGTTTTGGACACACGGGTCCCCGGAGGCCTTTGACATTAGAAAAAAACGAATATCAGCATAACTCATGGTAATAGAGAGGTCGGGCTCCTCCTCTGCTTCCTCGGCTGGTTCCGTAGACTGCAGTCACCTTCGGGCTCCCATGCCAGGGCGCCTCTAGAACAATCACAGGTGGTGCTAAAATACTGTACACCCGGTTCTCCGTCCACCTCGGTGATCTGGAAGTCTAGCGGTAACTGGGACATGTCGGCTCCCTGGTCATAGGCTTCTTGCAGGCATGGGCACATTAGCGCAAGGACATCTATTCCGGTCGCTCGCCAGGGCACATATGCATTAGGGCGTACCCCCTGACACTCTATCTCAGCCTCAGAGGGAAAAAAATCTGTTACGGCAACAGGGCCGGGTTGAAACTCGCTGTGCTTGCTCCCTCTGGTGGAATCTAGAGGAGGGGCACGCTCTTTCCAGGAGTGGTTCTGTCTGGGCGCTGTGTCACTCACTTTGTGGGGGCAGGGCTCGGGCTTTCGCGCAAACATGAACAGGTTGTTGCGACACATTTCGGTTCCTGCTGAAGACAAGCAACACGTGCGCTCTCCTGTTTTGGCGGGAGACGCTATTTTACTGGGTCGGCGTAGACTAAGGGGTACCCCTCAGATGGGGCCCCTGGCAGAAACAGTGTGGAGGGTGCTTCTGACACGCATATATCCTCAGTGTGGGTTGCCACAAATAGTATCGTTTTCCATGGGGATGTGGGGTCGTGTTCTTCCGCTTTGTTCAGGCGTACGGCCACCCAGGAATTTTACGCACATAATACTCAACCCTGACCGCGGGTATAGGTGTGGGAAGGCCTCCTACCGCCACCACCTGGCCAGGTTCCATATATTGCCTCAAAGCCCAAGCAAGGACCTTGTGTCCGGACTTTACAACCATGATGGACAAATTTGAAAAAAATGAAATAGGGCACCCCAGGTCTGATCTCAGCAGCGCCTCCAAATGTAACCCTTGTTCCTATCGCTAGCAAGCTGCTACTATGTCCCTTGTGAATATGATAGTAATCGTTGGTGCACTTCTAGGTTACCTGCCGGGCACTCCGGTGCCCGGACCTGCCAAGGAACTTCACAAAGGATCCTGACGTCGACTGTACACCGGAACTACCGTCCGAGGCGATCCCACCCAGATGGCTGGTGCAGCAACAGCAAGGGTCTGAGCCCAAACCTCTGCACGGACGCGCAGCTTCTGCTGTGTCCCTATCTGGCTCTAGACAGTAAGTGGCAGGGTCCCTAACCTGGGGGCTGTCCCTGACACAACTCACACTACTGGGTGACTCAGGGCTAGCTGGGGCCTTGGGGGCTGCTGGCCTAGTGCAGGGAGTCACTGACTCCTGCACCCTACCTCCTTCCCCCAGCTTCTCCTGGCACCAACTGCCTAACGTGCTCCAAGCCTGCCAAATGATCCCTTTTCTCCTGCAGGGCCATCCTACAGCCCTATTGGCTCCCTGGCATCACCTGGGGCGCTGATGAGGCTCATTGGACTTCTAGTCCCTTCCAAGAGTCTTCCCTGGTAGGCTAGGGTTTCGCGGGCTCCCCTCGCACTATCCTCGCGCATGCGCAACTCTGCAGGGCCGTCGGGACACACTGCGCATGCGTGACTTATAGCAAGATGGCGGCGCCCTGCTCGGGAGCCGTCGGGGACCGCCGGAGCGCCAAAGCGTTCCCTGCACTGGCCCCCACCTTCCTGACATGCCGGCGGGTCCATCGAGTGACCCGCGGCAGCGGAAGAAACGAGGTAGGGGTCGCGGGGCAGCAGGTATGAAGAGGGGACCTGGCTACATATGCTCAGCCATTGCACCTGCAATTTGGCTGAGCATAACAGTTTGTACCGTGTGATGTTGAGTTGGTCGCAACCCCATTATCCAGATCTGGATAATAGCGCATTTGCCCATTTAAAAATAAGAAAATACTCAGCATATATTAAATAAAAGTTGTACTTACCCTTGCCAGGATGAAGGCCATCCTCATCGTCGGCCTCATCATCCTCTGTGGGCAGCAAGATTAAAATAAAAAAGAACTACTGTACTGGCCACTAACCCCTTAATCACCTTAGAAGTTAGTAATCACTATATTAATTAAGGGGTTACGTTTCCTGCGACCCATGCAAAAGGCCTAACCACTCTCCCTTGGGGAACTATCCCCACCTTCTTACCCCCAGCACCACACATACAAATGGGCAAAAGCATTAGTAGACAAATATGGCTAATTGCATGTATGCTCATTTGTTTTAAAAATAAAACAATAAAATCACATTGACTTTACAGTACCGTCAATGACACAGTAGCCAATAAACCCTTTGATGTCACTTTGGTGACCTAAGCCCAGAATAGGAGTACAGATAGCCACCATGAAAGAGCAACCTAAAAAAAAAATACATTACAATACAATTAAATAAAAACATTTGCCAATTAACTCATTGTTTGGAACTGTGGTAAACCTTGCCCACCACCATGTGGGCATGGATTGCCACTATGGCAATAAATGGGAAATCCAAGTGTTATGATTTCATGGTCTTGGAGCCATGGGTCTGACAGACAGACACACAGGCTAGGAGTAATTATAGGGAGGTTGAGAGGCAAAATAAACTGTACTATTTTGTCCTTGTGATTGTCAGGCAAGTTAGTGTTTCCAATTGCAGGCATAGTGATACGTTTATCAAAGTCTCTTTGATGTAATGTAAGGCAAAACGACAACAACAAAAAATCCTTTTACAAAAACTATCATTTGAAAAACTCGTATAACAAGTACTGAGATTCTTTTATTTGATGGATCAGGTAAAACTGACTTTAAGAAGACTTTGAAGAAATTGTTTAGCAAGCCAATCTTGAAATAAATTTGGAATTTTACAGGTAGAGAGGGCAGAGAAGGGAGAACAGGCAAGAACGGATCTGATTAGTTAAAAACCTGGCCACAGCATTTTGCATCAGCTGCAGGCGGTGCTACTCTTTTTCTGGAAGATCCAGGTAGAGTGCATTGCAGTAGTCTAGGCGTGAGGACACAAAGGCAAGGACAAGCATAATACGATCCCCTGGGGGGATCGTGTTTAATCCTGGCCATGTTCTTTAGGTGAAAGAATAAATATTTGATCATGGCTGACGCCTGATGTTTAAGGGTCAAGTCACAATCAAGGACAACACCAAGAGACGAACTGCGTTACAGTCACATTGAAACTGTTACAAATATCTATTTGTTATTCAGGGGAAAAGGTGTAAGCCCCATGAAATCTACTCTTTTTGGAATATATATATATATATATATATATATATATATATATATATATATATATAACCTCCCCCCCCCCCAATCAATATCAGGTGTGCAGAAACATAGGAATAAGAAACATTTCTAAAAAATGCAGCCCCAATGCTGGTTTTGACACAAAAACAAAAATATCAATGATACAAATACCATCCGGCTATTGAATATAGAATATACATATATATTCTATATTTAGTAGGATATATATATACATATAACATTTTAACCTATTAAGTGCTGAATATATATATATATATATATATATATATATATATATATATATATATATATATATATATATATATATATATATATATATATATTCAGCACTTAATAGGTTAAAATGTTTTAAGTTGCTCAACTCATGAAGGATTACAGCTTGAAACTTTAGAGGACAACTTGAAACCAAGTACTGATAAAGATAAGTTTCTAGACAGATGTTTGCTGAGAGCAATTTGTAAGTAGAGTAAATACAGCTTGGTACTAAAAAAATCAGAATGTTTTAGTCAGCAAAAGAAGGTTAACTGATAAGTAATTTATATATCTCTTTTTTCTGAGCGTATAAGAAGGGAGCAATGTTAAGCATATACGTCTACCTTCTACCGTCTTAAGATGCTTGTTACTTCGAATATAAGCATCTAATATCTACCTTCAAATACTTTAAGCTGAGCTGAAGTATACTCAGGCATACCCTGGTTTAAGGACACTCACTTTAAGTACACTCGCGAGTAAGGACATATCTCCCAATAGGCAAACGGCAGCTCGCGCACGCACCTGTCAGCACGTCCAAAACAGCAATACGGGCTCCCTACCTGTACCGAAGCTGTGCGCAAGTGGGGAGACTATAGAGCCTGTTACAAATGCCTTATTTACATCAGTTATGCACGTATAGGACGATTGCAGCACAGTACATGCATCGATAAGGGGAAAAAAGGGAGTGCTTCACTTTAAGTACATTTTCGCTTTACATACATGCTCCGGTCCCATTGCGTACGTTAATGCGGGGTATGCCTGTAGTATGTTGTATATTTGCTAAAGCTGATTGAAGAAAGAATAAAGAATGCTGATTTTGAACTGTAACCTGATTACTGATTATTATATCAAGAAGAGGCTTTTCTAACAGCCACACCACCTGATAATTTACCCAAAAAGGGAAGGCATCACATGGTACATCGACCAATCGGTTTGGTGGCAGTACATGTGATTCCATCAAGTTGGGTAGAGAAGTCATTCTCTGCCAAACTTGATACTTGTTCACATGGTACATCCACCAATCCGATTAGTGGATGTACCATGTGTCTGTCAAATATGATGTCACAGACATATAAGGCTTCTCATCTCAATTTACAGGAAATGTTAACACCTCCAAGAAAGAAGATAAACTCACCAGTGACTATTCTTCAAACAACGGAGGATCCTGGACTTCTGCACGTCAACCGTTATTTATTTATTTTTGTGCTATTGGGCAAGGATTGTTATAACTGTTTTTGGGTATTTTTATTTTTAATGGAAGCCAAGGATTATTGCTTTGGGTCAAGTAAGGATCATTGTTTCTTGTCAAGTGAGCAACATTGCTTCGTGGGTCACGTGAGGATCATTGCTTTCTGAATCAAGAAGTGATTAGTGCCAAAGTTGGATGTGGAGGATGAGCCTTCATCCCGGCAAGGGTAAGAAACACATTTATTGACTATAGGGTTCCCATTAATTTCCAATGTTTCTATCTGTGCCCCTGTCGAGGGCAAGGTAACCACAGTGATAATCAATGGATTTAATGGCTAACAGGACTATTGCCCATTATTCTGTGTGATGGGAGTAGAGAGGGTGGGTTATGGGGGTAGTTTCCCCTGGGAAGGGTGTTTAGGCTTCCCAGGGAGTAGCAAGAGGGTTAACCCCATCATTACCTTAGTGTTTAGCATTCATGGTAATGTGGTAGGGGGGGAGGGGGGGTTATTCATTTATTTATTTTGTTAATGTATATTTTTAATTAAAGCTTAATATTGATAGCCACATTGGCAATCAAGGCTCTCCATTGAGAGGGCATAGTAATCCACATTGACATCAATGGTTTTATGTTTCAAATGTTTTTGATTGTTTTGGTAATTACTGTAAAGTATGTATATTTTATTTTGGTTAATGCCCAAACAACTATTAGCCACATATGGCTATTAGTAATATTGGGCATTAGTCAAGTGGGGAGGGGGGGAAGTGGTAAGGTCACTCTAGGGGAGGGGCGGGATGGTTTCACCCCTTCATTACCTTAGCGGTTAGCAACTAAGGTAATGAAACTTTGCTTTTAGTTTATTTTTAGTACATAAGATTGAAACAGGGAGTCTCTGGACGTGGACCACATTCATTTCAGGTCCAGAAACTCCCTGATACCTGAGTTATAGGTCTCCGTATGGGGTGCCGGTATCTTGGGCTGTTTAAATATCCTGGTCACGTAGGCCATGACGCGGCAGATTTAAACTTGCTGGAGATACCAGCACCCCATACAGAGGCCTGTACCTCAGGAAGCAGGGGTGCCCAGACCTGAGATGAATGCAGTTCAGCTCCAAAGACCCCCTGCTTCAATCCTAAAAATAGTGCAATCTGCTGTAAGAGCTGTATGAGGAGACACAGAGAGTGAGACTGCTTCTCTCTGATCTCTCTACGCAGCTCCTAGACTGATGGTGGCCTGGTAAGATTAACGCTGTGGGAGTCCCATTCAGAATCCGGGACCCCTACTGCATTAATCCTTCTGGGAAATTCCCTCTGCACTGGGCCGTGAGAGCACTTGGCCGTGATCCCCCGCTTCAAGTGTTGCACAGGGGGAACTTCTACCGCGCCACATCTGTATTATTTATTTCGAGCCAAAACAGAGAACAATACAACATTGTTATAAAGTGACGTCTGTTCAGATGAACGGGGCTAACATTTATATCAAGGTGAAGATGACATCACAAGGGGCCTAGATACAAAATTAGTAAATAAATACAAAAAATACACCATTGTAATATTTATATCAGTGTTTAAGAGATGTGTGCAGAGGTTCATTTAGTGGAGACCGATTAGGGTGAAATTCAATCTTGGCTTTATTGAGCCTGTTACTTTAACAAGGCAAAACATACAAAAATATACAAAATCAACAAACACCTACACCTTTATGTAAGGGCTAACTTACACCCCCAGTCCCTCTCTACAAGATTGGGAGGATGAGCCCCTTTCCAACCTACCACCCCAAAGTCTCAGTGGTACCTTAAAGCCCTTCAAGTGTCCCTTCAGGTCAGTGGTGTTCTTGTGTCTTGTTGTGCTTGAGGGTCCAGCCTCTGGCATGTTCCTGGGTCCTCTGCTTCCAGAAAAAGAGGTCTGGTCCTCTTGTGTCTTCCTGTCAATACACAGTCCTCCTGTGTATTCAAGACCCTTTCCTTATGTCAGCACAATTATGTGCCAAAGAAAAATTTCCCCTCTTTCTCACATGAGGCTTTTTCTCAGAGTCCTAATTAGCAAGGTGGAGTCTTGTTAATTGCCTGGCTGCAATTATCCAGCTCCCTGCTGAATTTTAGAGGCAGTTTTTCTTAAACAGGGATAAGTCTGTGTTACATACCTCAATAAACACACAAATAACCAGCAAGCTCTCAGAAATCCCACGCCGACTGTTCTCTGTCTTTGATACTCTACTCAAACCACCCTCAGCTGCCTCTCCTTCCTCCATCTCCGCTCAGGACTTTGCTGACTATTTTAAGGAAAAGGTGGAATCCATACGGCAGAACATCCCCTCTGTTTCTTCCCCCCATCCTACACCTCTTCCTAACTCTCCTCCTGCCTTCCTTGAGTCTTTTTCCACTGTCTCAGAGGAGGATGTGTCGCTGTTGATCTCCTCTTCTCCCTCTACCACTTGCCCTCTTGACCCCATTCCCTCCCATCTCCTAAAACCTCTAGCTCCTACTATAATCCCTACGCTTACACACATTTTTAACTCCTCCCTCTGCTCTGGAACCTTTCCATCCTCCTTCAAACATGCAACAGTCATACCATTACTCAAAAACAGCAAGCTTGACCCTACCTGTCTTTCTAACTATCGACCTGTCTCCCTCCTGCCTTTTGCCTCTAAACTACTTGAACGTCTTGTATTCTCTCGCTTGCTCCATTTTCTCAACACCTATTCTCTCCTAGACCCTCTACAATCTGGCTTCCGCACTGCTCACTCCACGGAAACAGCCCTCACCAAAATAACTGACGACCTCCATGCTGCCAAAGACAGAGGTCATTACACTCTGCTCATATTACTCGACCTTTCTGCAGCATTTGACACCGTGGACCACCCTCTTCTCCTTCACATTCTCCATACTCTAGGTATTCGGAACAAAGCTCTATCCTGGATCTCATCCTACCTCTCCCATCGTACTTTTAGTGTCTCTTCTGCTAACACCTCCTCCTCCTCCTCTATTGATCTCTCTGTGGGGGTACCCCAGGGCTCTGTCCTGGGACCTCTTCTCTTTTCTCTGTACACACTCTCTCTAGGTGACCTAATAACATCTTTTGGGTTTAATTATCACCTCTATGCCGACGACACACAAATATACTTTTCAACACCTGACCTTACACCTGCTGTACAAACCAAAGTTTCTGAATGTCTCTCTGCTATATCATCCTGGATGGCCCTCCGACGCCTTAAACTCAACATGGCTAAAACAGAGCTCCTCATACTTCCTCCCAAACCTGGCCCTACTACCTCCTTCCACATTACTGTTGGAACTACAATCATTCACCCAGTAGCCCAAGCACGCTGCCTAGGGGTCACACTCGACTCCTCTCTCACATTCGCCCCTCACATTCAAAACATTTCTAAAACTTGTCGCTTTTTCCTCCGCAATATAACTAAGATACGCCCTTTCCTCTGTTGTTCGACTGCTAAAACTCTGACTCAGGCCCTCATTCTCTCCCATCTTGATTACTGTAACCTCCTGCTGTCTGGCCTTCCTGCCTCTCACCTGTCTCCCCTACAATCTATCCTAAATGCTGCTGCCAGAATCACTCTACTCTTTCCTAGATCTGTCTCAGCATCTCCCCTCATGAAATCCCTCTCCTGGCTTCCGATCAAATCCCGCATCTCACACTCCATTCTTCTCCTCACTTTTAAAGCTTTACACTCTTCTGCTCCTCCTTACATCTCAGCCCTAATTTCTCGCTATGCACCATCCCGACTCTTGCGTTCTGCTCAAGGATGTCTACTTTCTACCCCCTTTGTATCTAAAGCCCTCTCCCGCCTTAAACCTTTTTCACTGACTGCCCCACACCTCTGGAATGCCCTTCCCCTCATTACCCGACTAGCACCCTCTCTATCCACCTTTAAGACCCACCTTAAGACACACTTGCTTAAAGAAGCATATGAATAGCACTGTGGATATTCTGTACACAGGATACATAAAGGTTGGCCCCCTGCAGACGCACTTACCAGAACTCCCTCCTACTGTCTCTGTACGTTCTCCCTACCTACCAATTAGAATGTAAGCTCCTCAGGGCAGGGACTCCTCTTCCTTAATGTTACTTTTATGTCTAAAGCACTTATTCCCATGATCTGTTATTTATATTATCTGTTATTTATTTGATTACCACATGTATTACTACTGTGAAGCGCTATGTACACTAATGGCGCTATATAAATAAAGACATACAATACAATACAATACAAATCCCCCAAATTTACCACAAAATATATATACGTGTAGCCAGGTCCCCCGGTCTCCTGTTCCCATTTTCCGCCCCACTTACCTCGATACAGGGGGATGTTGCAGGGAGGGTGATGGGCTCGCCGACGGCTCTCTCCGCAGGACGCCACCATGTTTGTGTGCGTGCGCACTCGCGAAGGTTCGCGCATGCGCAGATGTGGAGTGACATAGTGCAAGGCCTTCCAGGTCCGCGCAGACGCGAGCAGCGGCGGCTATGAGAGTGTCGTGCTTGCGCAATATCCTAGACGCACGAGGCTGCAATGTTAAGGAGACTCTGCAAGGACTACAACTCCCATGATGCCCAGGGAGATTGTAACAGGTGACCCCCGGCAGCCAATGGAACTGCTGTTTCCCCTGGAAGGGGAAGATATAGAATTACATGCTGGGAGTGCAGAGGTCAGTCAGGATCCGGACTGAGAGGGTGTAGGTATTTCCCAGAGAGCAGTGCTCTCTTGGGCTAGGCCAGATGCCCCCCAAAGACCTAGTTAGATCCCTTGACTCCCAGTAGATATTGTGTGCAGTGAGTGCGGCAGGGAAAGGCCTAATATAGGGACCCTTTCACTGTAGTAATAGTGTTAGATACGCTGCAGGATATTGCCTGAAGAGAAGTGCAGCCTGTTGCAGAGGATCCTAACCAGACTCCTTGCTAGAGACTATTTATAGGGGTACACTCCATTCGGGAGACCCCTCCAGAGGTATCCACCTAAGGATCGACCCAGAAGAGGAGCAGCAGATTGTTGTGCGGAACCACAATCTAGGAGTTCCATTGATTGTCCTGGTCTGGACAGAGACCAGGGAGATATTACAAGTGCACCAACGGGCCCCTACACACAGGGAAGCGCGCTATCCCACACACACTCTTTGGGGAGGGAATCGCTGGTGGACACTCAGAGGTTAAGTGCCCATGCACTCCAGTACTTTGGGGTTTCCAACCGGGAGTTGTTATTGTGAGGTGATATATTGCGTGCTGTGCATGTGTATGGTTATATTCTATGCATTAAGGACACGGTGTGGGGACACTGTGGTGGTTTGCACCCTGCGAGGTGCATTGGCTAGTTGTACCTCTAGGGGGAAGGGGCATTCCGTATCGTTAACCCTGTTACAGTATAGGATTGCTTGCATATCAATATTAGTAAAGGTTATTGTTATATGCAGTGTGGTATTATTATTTGTTCCTGCACGGGGTTATCGCCATCAATAGGGATTCTGTACAGGTGGAGGCGCTGTCATCTAGTAGCTCAGGTGTACCCTAGGTTCTCAGTGGCGGAGGCTCAGATCTCTGTGAGCCAACAGGTAATATTAGCACCCGTAGACTCTTCCCATAAAGGGGTAAGAGGGCTACATAAGTATCAAAAAGAGTGCTACTGGGTGTGGCTAAATGTATATAACCAGAAACAAAAGTCCAGAGCAACATCCAATGTGACTAAAATACACAGAGAAACACCTACAGCTCTCTAGAAAAGGGGTCATTTAGTTAACCCTTTGGCCAAAGCGTGTAAGCCTGCAAGTCACATCAAGATACACAAAAGACACAGAGCACAACGCTCATAGTGCATTAAAAATTATATTAAAACAACCATCAATTAAGGTAAGTATTGTGCGTACATAAAAAAGAAATTAAACAGGCATGTCAGGGGTTAATGTTACCCGTGAACCAGACAGAACGCCAAGTCGGATGTCATCAATGGTGGTAAAAGCAGTTCCTTGATCTCTCGATTCCAAGTGGGGGTATAGAGAGTCTTCAAAGTTCCCAATCACATGGGTAGAGAGTCCAGCAAGTTCGTGGTGCTCATGGGAGATGTCGCAGCATCAAACGGGTCTCCACGATGGCTGGATGCACGCTCACAGCCCTCTGTTCCGGCGCTTCCGGATTGGTGACGTCACTGGAAGGCGACACCGCAACTGGTGTCGCGATCTTCCCTCCGGTAGCCGGTAAGTCCACAGTGGTAGGGTAGAATGTACAGTAGAGTAAATAGCACTTATCCAACGCGTTTCCAAACCTTACGGTTTCTTCTGATGAAGAAACCGTAAGGTTTCGAAACGCGAGAGATCAAGGAACTGCTTCTGATGAAGAAACCGTAAGGTTTCGAAACGCGTTGGATAAGTGCTATATACTCTACTGTACACTCTGCCCTACCACTGTGGACTTACCGGCTACCGGAGGGAAGATCGCGACGCGAGTTGCGGTGTCGCCTTCCAGTGACGTCACCAATCCGGAAGCGCCGGAACAGAGGGCTGTGAGCGTGCATCCAGCCGTCGTGGAGACCCGTTTGATGCTGCGACATCTACCGTGAGCACCACGAACTTGCTGGACTCTCTACCCATGTGATTGGGAACTTTGAGGACTCTCTATACCCCCACTTGGAATCGAGAGATCAAGGAACTGCTTCTACCACCATTGATGACATCCGACTTGGCGTTCTGTCTGGTGCACGGGTAACATTAACCCCTGACATGCCTGTTTAAGTTCTTTTTTATGTACGCAGAATACTTACCTTAATTGATGGTTGTTTTAATATAATTTTTAATGCACTATGAGCGTTGTGCGCTGTGTCTTTTGTGTATTTTGTCTAAACTTCTAGGGGGTGTTCTGAGCCATCCCTGGTATCACAGCTGCAGATGCTCCAACTTATTTAGTGTCCACAAGGTCACGTATTAATTATATTATATTTTTCACTGAATCACTTCACGTTGTGTATTGATTGTAGTTGCGCACTTTATTTTCTCACCTCTTCACAAGCCACATCAAGGCATGACCAATTTGCAGGTCCTAACACTAACTGATTAAAATTCTTATTTACCTCTATAGGAAAAAAGAAAAAACACAAAAGCGCACCAAGATTGAGATATGATGTGTATTGACAACAAATAAAGATAATAATATGCACTTACATATATAAAAACTTTAATGGTCCAGATCACGATCGTCACTTCTATTGGTAGGGCAACAAATGGGATGAAGAGGGGGGTAATCTCAGTCTTCAGGAACAAGCCCGCGCGCTGGGGCTGTATTCAGAGGCTGCGCTGCGTCTATGCTTCACACGCTTGTCGGCGTGATGATCTGCGTAGTGCGCATGCGCGGCAAATGAGGCCCCCTATAGTAGTCCCGGAAGTGCCAGCCCGTTTTCCGTTTCGATCGAAAATGGCAATAAAAATAGCAATAAAAACACTTGTGTGAAGACTGGCTGTATGTGATAAACAGACCAGCGACACCCTTCGCGACGCGTTTCGAATACAAAAGTATTCTTCCTCAGGCGATATCAGGGGCACCTGTTTGGGGTCCTTTATATACCACATAGATGATTGGTTAATACCAATAAAAGAACATCCAATCCGCTATTGGTTAAATAGAAAAGGGGGATGGTTCAAATTCACCAAGCCTGCCCCTTGATGTTAGAAAGAACAGGATATTGATGCTGTATTGCAGTGGTGGCACTTTGAGTAATAATTAGATAATAAGAGACAAAAGTGCCACTCACCAGTGGAAATACATAAAGAGATACTGCTGCGGCCAAGTTTATTCGAGCATTTGCCCGTTCTTTGCCGCAGCAGTAGCCTGGCGCGCGCCCGAGGGTGACGGGCGAGCGCCGAAGCAGCGGAAGAGCGCCCTCCGATCGGGGCGCTCTCCCTACCGCTGCCGGGTCCGCCGGGTCCCCCGGAACCCCCTGCCGCCGTCCCGCGATCGCGGGACACCAGGGCTCCCTCGGGGAGCCCTGGACGCGCGTGCAGGGGGCGCAGGCTCCCGAAGACGCGTGACCGCGCGTCTATGACGCGCGGCACGCCGAGGGGCGGCCACTAGCAAGCCGGGAAATCTCCCGGCTTGCGGATCTGGCCGCAGTGTAATAAACTGTGTCGCCACTGTACCTACAGGTGGCCCTTTTAACAAGTGTCACATATAAAATACATTTGATAATATATGTAAAAAAGTAGTATTAATAAAACATTGTGCTATCACATAAAAATACAACAGTTAAACATAAAACATATAATATACAGAAATGGATGTGGAGAAGAAGGGGGGAGAAAAAAAAAAGGGGGAAGGAGGGAGGGAAAGGAAAAACATGTGCAAGGTAAAAAAAGACATGCAAACAAACAAAAATATCGATGACATGCTGAATAAAATTGGCTAAAATAGAGTGTATCTCAATTCTGAAACTTTGCTAAATTGATAAAAAATGATAAAAAATGATAAAAACAGACTGCAAAGAAAAGATCACCTATCATTTAGTTACCGCAAGAAGGGAGTCAACTCCACATAATCATTTAACCCCCCAGGATGTTTAGTTTGGAGTGTATATATCCAGAATTGCTCCCTCCTTGCGATAAATAAATCCTTATCGCCACCTCTAGTAGTAGTGGTGATATGTTCTATACCCATGTATTTGACCCCTGTGGTGCTGCATTGATGGGCATCCTTAAAATGGGACAGCAAATGGGTTAATGGTTTACCAGAGGCCAATGTTTTAGGGATGTTGACAATATTTCTTAAATGTTCCATCACACGTATTTTAAGATGGCGTTTTGTGCGACCTACATATTGTAGTCCACACCCACATTGTAAAATGTATATAACATATGTGGACAGACAGTCAATATAATTTTTAATCTCATATTTGTGATCTGTCATTTTGGACTTAAAGTGATCTTGTGTCAGCATCCTTGGACAAATTTTGCATCTATTACATCTATGATTACCTTTAAGCCCCAATAGATCTCTAAGGTCCTTCTTCTTATTGGGGACACTGCCCTTTAGAAGGCTCGGGGCCAGCATGGTTTTAAGATTATCACTTTTTGTAAAAACAATAGGAGGTCTTTCTGGTAAAAACTTTGTCAAAATGGGGTCCAAATGTAAAATGTACCAATATTTATTAAGAATATGTTTTATCTTATTATGTGACCTATTAAATTTGGTAATGAAATACGGTGTCTTGTTATCTTTGTCTGGTCTGTATTTTTCCCTGTGTTTCTTTATTTTTGGCCTCACAATTTGTGGTACAGTGTTAGATGTAATGGCTTCACTGTCAATCGTATCTTCCACTAAATGTATGGGTGTATCCGGGCTCCCAATGTCATTAACGTTTATATGGTGATCTAACTTCTTACTTTTCGGGCAAATTAATTTCTCCCTATTACAGCGTAATGCCTTATTAAATGCTTTCTTAACAGTGGTTCTATCATATCCCTTATGTAGAAATTGTTCTTTAAGTATTTGTGACTGAGATTTAAATGTCTCTAAGTCAGTACAATTTCGCCTCATCCGCAAGAACTGGCTATAGGGGATATTATTAATACATCTTTTTTCATGGCCACTCGTGGGGTGCAAGAAAGAGGAGAGCCTGTGACATAGCCACTTCGGGACGTCGGCGGTGCGGTGAGCTGCGGCAACCATCCATAACACTCCTATTCACTTATTAAGTGATAAACGCTATTATTGTATTTTAACATTGTAAGTGCATATTTTTTAATATTGCATAAAATTATCCTTGTACCATTGATCAGCACCATGGAGTTTTTTCTTTATCTTTCCATGTACATTTGCACCTGATATCCAAGTCCTAGCTGCTTCCTGTCTGTGTCCAGAAAGACTCACCAGACTCCACATATCCCGCCACTGCCTTTATCCTACTGACATCTTGTGAGTAGGCAGCACATAAGAGCCAAGCTTCAAATATTAGTTTAATCATTGCACTTTATTGTCTGCACTTAGTGTGTTTTTTCCTGTTGTTTTTTTCCCACATGCTCCCCCTGGGTTGAGAGAAAGCGTTTTGTATTTTTACTAACATCAAGCACCTAGATTTAACCTATTATTTAAGATGTACATGCTATTAGTTTACTTTGGTGCTAGGTTGTACTGTCCTTATAAATATTTTGAAAATGGGTCTAATTTGCACCAACGCATTGTCCTTGCAAGGCAATTTAACATTATCCCATCATGTGTTGTCATGTTACTTTGTGAGACCACCACACCTCCTTTCAAAATGTTCATGATGTGCCAATCAAAATCAATAATGTATTTCATAGTTCTTTCTCTACAAAGCCATTTTTTAACCAGAGTCCAAAAAGACTTAAAAAACATACACAATTTATAGACAATATAGAACGTTGTTTGTAGAACTGAAGCCAAAATTCTGTTCCCCACATACCAACACAGCAATAGAGCATATCTGAGTAAATAAGAACTCACTCAACATTAAACTGCTTCTCATGTGCTGGCTGCCAATTTCAATAATTTGTTTTCTCTTATCCACCCTGATATTGGACATGCAGCAAAACCATTGAAAGCGAGAGGCACATTTCAATGTTTTACTTCCTGGTAAAACATATGATAAATAAATAAAAAAAATGATGTTTTTGTCTTCGATATCAATTGGTATATACAGTACCATAAAGCAGCAAACCTGTCCAAAATAGATATTATTTTGTTTGCGTAATTGGAGACGCAAAATATGCTATTTTCAGCTACGTGGACACCCTGAGATACTTAAAGTTTTCACTGCTGAGGTACTTCTCGGAGTTTCAAAGATGTTACGTTGCAATCCAATATGAAGCCACAATGTCATCCTATTGGCATGTGGTTTACTTGCCATTTTGAATCCCCCAGAAATTAGAGCAAATTCTGACATGAAAAACTGTAAGTCTCTCAGGACCAGGGGTGCCGCCAAAGCTGCGTTTCAGCTCCGAGCGACCCCACGGTTCCAATTATTTAAAGTGTTAAATTGTATTGTATTCGGCTTCTTTGTGGTTGATCTTAGCTACTACAAGTTACAACAAACTAGTACTTTATGGAACGTATAGAGACAGAAGACTTTAGTAAATAACTAGGACAAACCAAACAAAAGTATTGCACCAGATTTATCCAGCTGAAAAGTCAAGTTGCTTTCAATGGGGTTCCTTTTCTTTGATGATTATGGTGCTGTTTTTGCCGCTGGTTTTGCTTGTTTTGGGGCTGGGAGACTTTAGTAACAAGGCTCGCATATACATTTAGGTCCGGAAATAATTGGACACTGATACAAGTTTTGTTATTTCGGCTGTGTACCAAAATAAATTCAAGTTACAGTTAATTAATGAATATGGGCTTAAAGTACAGTCTATCAGCTTTAATTTGAGGGTAGTCACATCCAAATTGGAGGAAGGGTTTAGGAATTACATCACTTTAATATGTAGCCCCCTCTTTTTCAAGGGACCAAAAGTAATTGGACAATTGACTCAAAAGCTGTTTCATGGACAGGTGTGGGCTATTCCTTCATTATTTCATCATCAATTAAGCAGGTAAAAGGTCTGGAGTTGATTCCAGGTGTGGCATTCACATTTGGAAGCTGTTGCTGTGAACCCACAACATGCGGTCATAGGAGCTCTCAATGCAAGTGAAACAGGGCATCCTTAGGCTGCAAAAAAAAGAAAATCCATCAGAGGGAGTCATGCAGTAAGCGGCGGAAAATTGCATTCGCCAGGGGTTTGAATTCACCATGTTTTTGGCGTTGCCCTCGCTGTATGCAGGAAGGGCCGAATCCCTGGCGAATCACAGCGAGAGCAATATTGCCAAACATGGCGAGTAACCGGTGGCGAGACAGTCTGCCTGGCGAGAAGCTGCAGAGAAGCCGTCCCCTGCCGAGATGTGTCTGCAGCAGAGAGAGATCCGCCGCTCTCTCGGCGCAAACATCGGCAACATTAAAAAATCTTTTAAATACAATTTTATTCATAGTGTACATGTACCGCATTGGTTTCAGGTCCGGGGACCCCCTGCTTCCCGAGATACAGGCCCCGTTATGAGGTGCCGGTATCCCTCTGCATTTAAATGTCCCGATCACGTGACCGCGGAATGTAAACAAAGCAGAGGGATACCGGCACCCCATAAAGGGACCTGTATCTCGGGAAGCACGGGGTCCCCGGACCTAAAACCAAAGCGGTTCATCTCCGGAGACCCTCTGCACATCTACACTATGAATAAAACATACATATCAATAAACAATCATTCCTTACTTTTGCGGCTATCTGCTATGGTAATGAAGCAGCATGAATGTATTTTTAATAATAGTGTACTGTTGGCAGGGGGTTCCCTGAGCTGAACCGCATTGATTTGTGGATCAGGGACCCCCTGCTTCCTGAGTTACAGGCCCCGGTATGTGTCATTGGGTGCCAGTGTCGCCGCCATCTTTATAGTGTCCCATATGCGACGTGCCGGCTATAAAAATGGCGGCGACACTGGCACCATTGCCCCAAACCGGGGCCTGGAACTCGGGAAGCAGGGGGTCCCTGAGCCACAAATCAATGCGGTTCTGCTCAGGAGACCCCCTGCTCCCGCACAATATTATTAAAATACATTAATGCTGCTTCATTACCATAGCGGATATCCGCTAAGGCAATGAAGGGGTTAAGGCATAATAGCATGTTTATTGGGGACAATTGCCCCCAATAAACATTGCAATAAACAACATACACCCCCTGTGCCCCCAACAACCCCTATACCCACAGTACATATATTACATTTTTGGGATGCACAGCAATGATACTATAGGCTGGCGGTGGCTCTCGGTGTTCCCCGCAGGCCTGCAGTTCCAATTCTGTGCCCCCCCAAAAATATTAAACAACACATAAATACTTTTCAATAAATACACCCCCCCTAACACATACAGTACAGTAATGTGCTAAATAACTATTATCCAGATATGGATAATAGATTATTTGCCCATTATGAAACACATAAAACATGCATAAATAAAAACATGAAATGTTAATCTTAAAATCACCACATTGCAACTTACAATTAAACCAGCAGCTAGACAAATGTATATCAAATGTCACACAATTGCATTGAGTGTGTACATGATGCAATTAATGTGTGCATCATGTAACACTATGCAAAATCCATTTCAAAATAAAATACACTATGCAAGCCACTATACATACAATGGCAGCCACAAATTCAAATAGAAACAAAGCAAGTAAACATAAATACATTTACCATCAATCAATCAATTTCCTACATGAATTACAATACAATCCCCATCAATTATACAATTCACTATTCAATTCCTAAATACAAACCGATGAGAAAATAATTCTAATTCAAAGTAACCACCATCATACAAATCTAACTACCAGAAAGAAGCCATTATTCAAAAGCAAGACCCTGAAATATACTCCTGCAAAGAGCAATAAAAATGACATTGAACTAAATACAAATTATATTACACACACAACAATGTAGAAATAAAGTAGCTAAATACATTTGAAATACATGAAAACAACATCAACATTAGCAAATCAATCAATTATTATCCCTGAATGTCTATCGATATATATAAACATAACATACAGGGCCAATACAAGAGCATACAAAACAATGCATTTCCATCAAAAAAATCAAATAGAGTACACCCATTCAGTGTCCCTGAATGTTGTATATCCATAGGGACATAGATCAATTCAGGGGCATTAAATGGGGGGGAAAAAAACATGAATAAAAAATAAAAAAAAACTGTAAAAGTTAAAATAATAAACTTTTCTTTTGTTTACTTACCATTAGATGCCCACTCACCGAAATCAAGGTGAATCGGAAGCTCTCGAACCAATCCAAAGGTAACCATATAATAATAAACACTTACAATCCACCTGTGTCTTCTGTCTTCTATTTGTAATCCATGTCGTCAAAGGGGGGCTTCATCTGTAATCTGTATTCTTCTTTCTTCTGTCTTCTTTCGGGTCTTCTTCTCTTCTAGCGCCACGCCCTGGTCCTCTTCTATCTGTAGGAGGTCCGTCCTCCTCGGCGTCTGACTTAAAAATGAGACGACATAGGCTTTTATAGGCCTATGACGTCACATTTTCGTCAAATGGTTCCCACGTCCCTGATTGGGCCGTGAAAACCATGTGATTTGGGTGGGGGAAAAAAAATGATGACGTTATTACAAGGCAATGACGCCAGCCAATCAGAATGGCTGAGCTTCAATTGCCTTTAAGATGACATCATGAAAACAAAGATGGCCGCCGACACATGGTACGGTAGCCAATCAGAGCGTGGGAACGAGATCCCAACTCTGATTGGCTCTGGTAGACCATGTGACAGAGGCTTCGCTTCAGCCAATCAGAGATGTGTGTGTGTGTGTGTGTGTATGAGAGATTGGGGTATCTCTTACTTTGTCCGGAGCGGCATCTCCTGCAGCATTGCATTGTCATGGCGACCCAACGTCAAATGACGCCGCAATGTCACATGACGCTACAATGCTGCAGGAGGAGGGCCACCTCAAGGAAAGCCCCCAGATTATTTTTCAAAAAGTATGGAATGGTGCTCAAATCACATGTGAATCCTATATACTTTTATACAAATGTTATATCCTGTAAATCCTGGTTGCTGTATGTATGTGATGTCCATAAAGGAGGTCAATAGATTGGTAATTTAGAGGAATAAGTGCCTAGCGGTGTCCGTGAGGTGACCCCAATATTTGACACAAACTAATATCCTTTACATAATGGGAAATATATTCAATAATGGGAGGTCAAGGTAACTGAATTCAGGGTTAAAGCCCATTACCAGTAGGTCTCCCTCTTCTGACAATCCAGCAGTTCCAGGGCGCACAATCCGTTGAGTTGAAAATCCAGAAAGAAGACTGTGGAATCGGAGCACAGCAGACATAATGGAAAAAAATGAATATTCCAGGGCAACTCCACAAAAAACGTTTCATGTATTGTGTAGCTCGTGGATACAGAAGGAAAACGCACCTACGCGTTTCATGCGCAAGCACTTTATCAAGGTGTAGGGTTAACTTTACCAAGGTGAATGGACAAGACTATTGGTTACCAAAAGTATCAAATATCCAAATAGAATAGATTATACATATATAACTCTTGCATGGAGCATATAAGTGCATATTGAATGGAGGTATGTACTGTATGTACTGTATGGTATGTATATATGTTTATGTATTCATATTTAGGGGTAATAAAATGCCCATAGCTTTAGGTGTAATCACATAAGCTCATATCTATAATCAATAGTAGCAACTCAATTGGTAAATTCTCCACGAGTATAAGCATTTAATTAAATATATCTAATGGGCAATACTAGACCTAATACAGTACATAAAGGGGTAAACCAGTTCAATACAAAAATGCTCAATATGCAGGCAATATATAAATGAGTTATAGCATATAGAGCTGACAACCACAGGTATTTATACATATAATAACCAGTGAGGTGTCATCCAAAGAGCCAAGGAAAAGGGAAAAACAGAGGGGGGAGTGGGGGGGAGGGGGGAGGAAGAGGAAGGGGGGAGGGAGGAATGACAGGACCTTGACTAACGATTAAATAAAATTATCCACATCCCAATCAATATTGAGTCCGAGGTGTACCCTGGTTCTGAGTTTGTAGATCCAGAAGGCTTCACGCTGGTCTAAGACCTTGGTTCTGTCTCCTCCTCTGGGTAAAGTGGAAATCTGATCAATATCTTGAAATATAAAATTCTCTATCTTGCCTTAAAGCACTCTGCTGATTCAGGTCTTTCTTAATAATGAGGTGAAGACGTTCTATGATCCTTACATTAAGGCATCTCATGGTCCTGCCCACATATTGTTGGCCACAACCACATGTTAACAGATATAAACTTTATTTTATTTTAGTTTATTTTAGAATAAACTTTAATTTACAATTAATAAATGTGTGAATGTTATAGTTTCCCTAGCTGCTGTAGAGGTAAAGGTGGCGGTGAGCTTCATCCTGATACAGACCTTACTGTGGCTACACATAAAGGTCCCTTGCGGTAGATTGGGTCTGTTCCCAATTTTAGAGGGAAAAAGGGTGTGTGTGACAAGCACGTGCATTTTAAGTGATTTTTTTTTGTCGAAGAAATTGTATTTGTGATGTTTTTAATTAAAAATCAAAACACAATTTCAGTCCAATACGGAAAGAAGTTTGACTTGGAACACGCGTGCGTGGCACACATCCCGTTTTACCTATTTGTATTTCTAGATGTATAGTAACTGTGAATTCCTTGTGTGTGTGTGTGACACCTGTTGTGCATGTGCGTGTGTGCTGCACCAGTGCCTGTGGTGCAGGTACGCCCAGCCATTGGCAACGGCTCCTGCGCGTACGCGCAGAGCATGGGAGGCCCCTGCATGCGTGCCAGTTGCCATAACGGCCTCCTGCCAGCAGTGACGTCACTTCTGGGACTGCACTTCTGTCACCAATGTGGCGATTTACTTCAAGGAAAATTGTTCATTTGGTAGGTGCCAGCATAGAAGTTTCACTTCAAAATAGGTATGGTGACAATGAATTTGCAACTGTCTTCGCCTGTTTGAAAACTATGTCTGGGCCAGATAATATATATGGTCTAAAAACCGGGTCTAGCAACAGTACCCCCCAGTGCTTCTGGAGGATTGATCTTAGCTTGTGAGCTGTGACGTGTAATAAATGATGGAGTATCATTATCCAGCATCCTCACGGATCGTTTTGGTAAACCCAATCTATCCATAACTGAAACCTCTTGCAGGGATTTATCCAAATCAAATATATTATAATCTGTCTATTGACATTTATTAGTATTTTCAGTTTTTATTGATCAAGGTATTTGATCATATAATAATAATAGCAAGTTCTTTTATAGCACTGCTAGTTTTACGTAGCGCTTTACAGAGACATTTTGCAGGCACAAGTCCCTGCCCGTGGAGCTTACAATCTATGTTTTTAGTGTCTGAGGAACAGGGAGATAAAGTGACTTGCCCAAGGTTACAAGGTTACACCGGGAATTGAACCAGGTTCCCCTTCAAACTCAGTGCCATTCAGTGTCTCTACTCACTGAGCCTTCTCCCATATGTGTTGCAACGTTTTTATGTGCCTGAAGCAGTGAAGATATGTATGTGCTCTTTCACAGGTCATTAACAAAAATACTTCAAGAGGATATGTACTTTTGTGGATTTAAGGGCTTTATTATAACAGGAACAATTTAGGGCAGGGCATCCGCAGCTAATACAGTTTCCAAGCTACCATAGTAAGTAAACTGTTGTATATACAGATACATTGTTGCTCTTTTGTTTGGTTAATGATAACAGCATTATTAACTAGATCCTGGGGAATAACAATTATTACCAGATAACCTTAGAAATAGATGGTAGAACAGGATAAAGATAATCCTCAAGGGTGCCTCAGAGTTACATGCAAAAAGTCACTGGCAGTAAGGTGTACACATATGTGAGATAAAGACATTCAAACAAGCAACTAGCCCAGCTTAGGGCACCAATTGTTGCTGTTAACTCATGGTTTGTGGGGGAGCGGTAGGGCAGGAATCCGGTGGTTTGCAGCTCAGGAATATTCGTTGCACCGCCAACCCCACTATACAGAAAGTTAAGTGGGGCGGTTGCCTGACCGGCGGTGTTTTCCTCGTTGATCGGTGTGAGCTGCGTAGTGAGCTCCACGCCGGCTGAGCTCCTGATGTATGCAGTAAAGCCGTCGTCTCCGGCGTGTGGGCGGCGTTTTCCAAAAGCACTCAGCTGATGTGCGCGTCTCCCCCCCCCGTGTAGGCAGTGACTCGGCGTGCAATCCAGCGTGGTGACAAGCGCAGTCCTCCAGCAGTCGCGGGAGATGAAGCGGAGCACAGCCACGAAAATAGTAGAGTACAGCGTGTATGGTGAATTCAAAAATTTATTCAACAAACAGCTGATAGATCATCTGACGCGTTTCAGCCACTAGGGCCTTTGTCAAAGAATGATCTATCAGTACAGGGGAAACACATATATAGGCAGTGTTAACAAACATCACTTGCACAGGATATACATCAGGTGGGGCGAGTAATCAACATCATGCCCAAGTGCTGGGAGTAATAAAAGACGTTTAAAAACAATGCCAGGCAGTAATTGAAGGATGCACTGATCACAAAATGTACCATGTATATCTAACAATAAGATAACTATTATCCATGTATACAAATCAATGACTGGTTGTCTGGTCAGAAATAGTCTTTGATGTTTGTTTGTCCTTCTATGAGGCTTCATTGAAGATTCCCCTCAGGATCACCTGCCATTCGTATTGGACTTTACATTTGGTTGGATATATATATTTTCACTTTGGAGACGCCGGTTCTTTGTATTTAAAAATTCATATAAGCCAGTCGGAGTGATGAAAGATGACTTCTCCTGCGCCTCCTGGGTCAGAGGGATTTGCCAGTACCCCCTGGACAAATCCATGGGGGACAGATACCTTGCCCCCTAAAGCTCATCTAACAGTTCGTCCATGCTGGGCATAGGATAGGCAACCAACAGGTCTGAGCGTTTAGCTGATGATAGTCCACACATAACCACACATAACCGAGTGGTACTGTCCTTAGGTACCAGGACTACCAGTGAAGCCCAAGGACTCTGGGACAGCACAATTACTCCTAGGGCCAGCATTTCTTCTTCCTCTATGCTGCTCTTCACCTCCGCTGATACCCGGTAGGCATTCTTACGCAGATGTCTCTAGTACCGGTGTGGACTGAGTGATTACTAATATGGGTCCTGCCCGGCTTGCCATGAACAGAACCTTGTACTATTCTAACATTGCTCGTGCCTGCACCTGCTGGGGTGCCTCGAGCTGGGGATCTATCTCTACCTGCTCTATGGTGCCCCTCTTCCTAGCCTCTGACCACCGTGAGGATGTAGCTCTTCCCTGTCCAGTTAGGGACCAAAAGGGGTCCGACTATATCTACTGCTACCCTCTGGAAAGGTTCATTGATCAATGGCAGTGGCTTCAGGGGGACCTTCATACAGTCGCCCAATGCCTACATGCTGGCAGGCATCACTGGAGTGGCAAAAATCTGACACTGCTGTAGATGCCCCCAGCCAGTAAAAACGCTGCAATAGCCAGGTTCTAGTGCAGGTGACACCCTGATTTCCCACTAGTGGGATTGAGTGGGCTCTGCAATAACTGCTGCCTATACTCCCTGGGTACCACTAGCTGTCTCCTATCCATCCATACTCTGCCTGGAGCATCAGGGGCATGCTCTCTGTACAGGAGCCCATGGTGCCAGAGATACCAATCTGACCCACCCTCAAAGGCAGACTCGGGCGCCCAAAGTCTCATGCCCTCTAAGCTGGGATCAGACCACACAGCTCTCTGAACCATGCACCTAGCTCCGACCACTCATCCTTAGTCACTAAGTCAGGGGATAGGGAAACAGGTACATTGGAAGGGGTGTCAGGGCACAGTGTCGAATTGGTCTGGCTTACCTGCCCAGTCTCCTCAGAGACCTCAGGATTAGTTGGTCCCAAATGCAGGGGGACAGTGATTTCCTCAGTGGGCAGGGGAACCAAAGGTTCCCCTGCCTGGGCGAGTGCCCGGCTTTGGCTCCTTGTGACCGCAGCCATAGGAGCATCTTCATTCGCAAATGAACAGATGAGGTATCCTAGGTCGTTACTGAGTAGCACCTCAGTATCCAACCCAGGCAGGACACCCACATCACTCAGTACAGAAACACCTGGGTGACCTAGATTGACCTAGGTCCCCCGTCTGGCATAGTGACCAGCATCCCCGGTCCAGGGAACAGATCCTCTGGGCTAACCATATCAGGTTGTACCAGAGTAATTGTAGCACCGGAGTTGAGCAGGCCTGCTGCCTGTTGATCTCCGATGGTCACAGGATGCAAATGCTTCCTCTGGATGTAGTTGACCTGCAGCCTAATGGCTGCAATGGCATGCCTGTCTGTCTCCTCCGCTGTGCTGGCTGTAGATTGTGAAGGGAGCGCCACCTGGTCCTCAGCTGTACCTGTTGAATGGCTGCTTGTTGCTCTTCTGTGGGTACCAGTCCCATGTAGGTGACCGATTTGCCGCTTGGGTACCTTGACCCGGAGGGGGGTTGCCGGACCGGTGCAGAGCCAGACAATCGGGCTTCAGATTCCCAGTACGGTGGAAATGATAGCACCGCCACTCATTAATTAATTCCGTGGGCTTGACTGCATTTCCTTCGGCAAGAGGTTTGGTTCTCCAGACAGGCGTAGGGTGAGCAACCTCAGCCGTCTTAGGCACCAGAGCTGGGATGATCCCAGTAGGAGCAGGTGCCCGATTGGCATACTGCGGGTGAGTTGTCACAAACTTGTCCACCATCCTGTCAGCCTCAATGTAGATCTTAGGCTTATGGTCAACTATCCAGTCTCTGACCTCAGGCAGACATTTCTGTAGAAACTGCTCCCGGAATATAAGATCCAGCAGTCCTTTGTATTTGGTAGCATTGCACCCTTCATTCCACCGGGTACCGTGCTGGGCTAGCCATGTTATGAATTCCAGGTGAGTGTCCCGGCCCATTTTCTCCCCGGATCGGAACAGTCTCGGTAAGTCTCTGGCATACCGGTCAAGCAAAATCGCCTTGACGTGCTTGTAATCTTTGCTGTCCAATACAGGATTCTCTGGAAAGCCTTCATGGCTCTGCTAGTTAACAAGGGGAACAAGTGTAGCACCCAGTCTTGGGATGGGAGACAGAACCGTCCACACTGGTCCTCGAAGACTTTAAAAAACCCATCAATGTCATCGTGCCATCCACAAACTTGGCAAAGCTGTGGTGAGACACCCTCAAGGGTCGGAGCTGGTCACGGTCCTGATGGGGTCAGGGCATTTGAACACATTGGGCAGCCGTGATCAGCTTAAATTTCTGCTCAAAGGTGACCCCGACAGCCATGGCTGTAATAATCGCTGCAGGGCTAGCAGTAGCTGGCAGGGCAACTGCAAGTGGGACCACAGGCTCATCCTCGCCCTCACCCTCACTCTCACCCTCTGACTCCTCAGCACTCTCCTCGATATCCATTGTTATGTCCTGGGCTGGAGTAGCCATGGCTGCCTCCATGTCATGATGCTTCAGATCCTCCTCGAGCTAAGCTTCAGCTCGACCATCTGTCGGTAGTCCGTGACCCTCACACCGGGTCACGTCTCTCTGCCGGTACCAGGATGATACTGTCCTTACAGCTGACACATCTTCGCCTTTGTGCACTAAACTTCAGTGACAAAAGAATAGTGTGCTTTCTCCTGCCTTGTGTAAATCGTGCATGCATGTAATGCTTGTTTTGAGAGCTCACAATCTATGAGCTCTTCTTTGTGCTATAAATCACTGATATACAATGGAGAAAAAAACCCCAGTAAAGCACTCATACACTGTGTTGAGATGATGGTGTAAATATAAAATTAGACTTTATTAGAAACATATTAAAACAATGGGAATTAAAATAGGATTAAACTGTTTATTACTACGCTTAGTTAACTGAGGGATATGGTAATACCTACTGTAGGTAGGTAGTCGTTATTAAAGTCCCCAGCCACCTATGTTAGGGAAGCCTGGGGGAAAGCTAGAATGAGGGATTATAATCACTATTCTTATATGGAATGCCAAATTATATACTTGTAGTGCATTAGGTGCAATAATATTGAAATGACACTGCTAATAGTTGGTTGATTGCACAGCCTATGATTAGCAATAAAATGTAATTTTGATCTTGATACGATAATGCATCTATGTTGCCTTAGGGTTAAATGAACAGTATAACAATACTGCCTTAAGGATATACAACAACTGTAGCGCTAGGTCATAATAATAGGACCTGTAGCTCTAGTTGGTATTGCACGATATAGTTATAATGTAGTGTGCTGCACTTCTAAGACCTATTGCTAACTGCAGTAGGTGATAGACTAAATAGAACACCGTATAGATAAATGGTGGCAGTTGCTGTATACTCTGCCCCAGACCTGAAAGGGTGTGCTATTCATCCAAATAAGGTTGTGAACTGACTAGGTCAGTAGATTGAAATAACCATAATCTCTGACATAGAGAACCATGTGTATAATGATTGCTATACCTAAAATTCCCTAAATTAGGGGTTACTATGCAGAGTGTAGTAATGTAAGGCACCAATATGGTATATATGGTGTATTAACAGTTAAGATCACCAAATGTAGAACGTGAACTATACCTTACTAGCCCTGAATAGGGCTACTCTGCTGTACCAGTAATTGGTATTGAGCAACAGCACAGGTAAGTATGCTTTGCAGTATCTGTATACTTGTCAGTTAAAATATAGATAATCCCTAGGTAGAGGGCTCCCTTAGACCATCGGGTAATACAGGAGTGTATATTGTGCAGGAGCTGAGTCTCAGCGCTGCTTGCTCTGCCATTAAGTCTCTGTAGCAGCGTCTGTAACAGAGGGCTCAGTGCCTGCACCTAAATGAGAAGTTCTGCCAACGTGCACGTTTCGCTAGTAGTGCTTAATCATGGCCAGTGTGGAGGTGAGATCCCGTCTGAGCCTGTGAGTATTTATAGCGCTCGTGGTTATGACCTGAAATAACCCTTCACCTACTGGTTGTCAGTGAAGGAGCTTGTAATGCTCTAAACCCTGTCTGTGTGCTTTGACACTAGGTGCTGGGTTGTATCTAATAAGTGCTGTGGTTACAATGTTAACCATACATATTGTTGCTTGTGGGTCTCAACTGTTACCACTGATAGTCTCTCTGCCGGTCCAAAGACGATACTGTCCTGACCGCTGACACATCTTCGCCTTTGTGCACTAAACTTCAGTGACAAAAGAACAGTGTACTTTCTCCTGCCTTGTGTAAATCGCGCATGCGTGTAATGCTTGTTTTGAGAGCTCACAATCTATGAACTCTTCTTTGTTCTATAAATCACTGCAAGAATTTATAGCCCAAAGCCTAATGATCCCACCACTGCCACTAGAAAAAAGCCTGTCATGGGAGACCAGGAACTTTTAACACCTTTTATATATTACTGGGATCATACATTAGGCAAAACAAGGAAGTAAAAACAAATTGCAGTTTATTTTGGTAAACCCACGTACAACAAGATGAATTACACAAGAAACGGTTAAAAATACACTTACAACTTCCGGTATGGCACCAGAGAGAGCAGCAGCAGAAGACTGAGCTCTGTGAAGGCTCCGCCAGATCACTGCAAAAAAGGCAATAATCTGCACACACAAAAACAAAAGGCACCAGAGGATTAGGGAAAGCTAGAGGAGAGGCTCCTTAGCATTTTAAATCAGATTACCTCCTAAAACGAGGGGGGGGGGGGTTCTGTTTTGGTGCTAAGCAGAGTGCTGAGCTCTACAGAAACCCAGCTAGTAATCACCCAAAACAGCACTAACCTGAACAAAAAGTGACAGACAAGGAGACAGGAAAGGGTCCCAAGTGAACTGAATGGAAAATATCTCTCAAAAAAATTCAAGATGCCTCCAAAGCAGCAGCAATTTCCTGAAAAGGCAGAGAAGAAAAAGGGAAAAAATCCAAGATGGCTGTTGACCTCATGGACCAGCATGCAGAGAATCAGCAGGATGTCTGTGACCCACAGGAGAGTGAGAGACACGGGGAGCAGAGAGAGCACGGTGAGGTGACAAGAGCTGTGGGGAGGAAAATCGTGCTACTGTAACTCTGACTAAAAGCTTTGAAAAGCTGCAGAGAGCCATAGAAGATCTGAAAGGGGAGCTCGCCTCCCAGAGCACCAGAATAGGGGAGGCTGAAAATAGAATGAGTGACCTGGAGGAAAACTCTGCAGCACTGCAACTAGAAATGCAGACTTTAAAAAGAATGATCTGGAAACTAAGTAAGGGAGAAATAATGTGCGCATTATTGGGATCCCTGGGTCTGTGAAATTAATACAATTAATGACTTTTGCTCCAAATTGATACCAAAGACACTGGGAATTACTCATGGTGGAGCCCAGGTCAAGATGGAGAGGGCCCACAGACTAGGTCAGATCAGGCCAGGGAAAGAAAACAGATCCAGGGCAGTAATGGCAAGAGTCTTAGATATTGCCAAAAAAGCGAACCTGCTACGGGCATATAAAATTGCTGCCAGTCTAATATTTGAGGGACATAGGATCCTGTTATTCAAAGACTATTCAGCAGGGTTGTCAGAGAAAAGAAGGGAATTCAGCAAGGTGTGCAGCGCTCCCTTTAAGGGCAACAAAACATTTACTGTACACTAAGCTACCCCACCACGCTGAGAGTCTTCACGGAGGCAAGAACAAGAGTGTTCCACACAGCAGAGAAAGCGGAAAAGTTATTACAGAGACCCAGAGACCCAAATCAAAGGCACAAGATAAAGGCTCTGGGGCGAATCAAGGCGCAACGGAAGAAACGCCAAAAGGAGCGAGGCCAGCAAGAGAAAAAAACGACGCAGAGGAAGAGAGCGCCGGGACTTTAAAAGTATCCTGAGGACTTAGAATGGTGCAAAGGACTAAAAGTACTTCTTGGGGTATCCTGAGATAAAAGGATGTAGGAGGGAAAAATTTGTGGAGTAGAGGGGCTAGAAGAATTGCCTTGTTAACAGTTATTGTGGAAGGCCGAAGTTCCAGGCCAAGCTAGGTGCGTTAAGAAACAAAGTAGTTTAAAAAACAGAAAAAGTTATGCAAATGCAAGAAGCAGTTAACTATGTTTATATAAGGAAGCGGTAAGGGGTATAACAGGTTAATGCTTAAAAAATGTTTACCACAAACAAGTAATTTACTCCATGTAGGTTGGTTATATAACCAGCAATTACATCTGATTAGCACTAAAGTATGTGCTTTGGTATTATGCATGAATAAGCCTGTTTGACTACTCTTGATTACCAGAGTAGGAGATCTCAGTGCTAGATAAAAAGTTATCAACCCTAATCTAAGGGAAGCACAACCAGAACAGATTCTAAAAATAACAAATAAATGAACAGGTGATTTGTCTTTAGTTTACATATTTGAATATTGCTTGGTTATCCCCAAAGAATGGTTTTGCTTGGGGTCCCTAGGGATAGAGTTAGAAAGCTTGTTCCATCTTTGTAACATAAGTGCTCCCTTTGAACATTCGGTAAAACCCATGTCTCAAATAGATTAACAGTGTATTTTGAGATCCTGGTGGACTTTAATGCTCTTATTGAGCCAAACAAATACAAACAAACTCTCATTAACATTTAATTCACTACCTTCAAATTCACTTAATGTAATTGGATGTTTTAATGAAGAGCTCCAGTCAGAGAGGCCGAGCACAATGGATAGCATGCAGGTAGCAGACATCTGGCTTTGAGTTTAGATGAGTTATTACTAGAGGGGTATTGTGATTATATAGATACCAGTATAACCACTGATGAGACCCAACAGGTTGAAACAACTATCTGTGAGTAGGTTTACTGGCTACGCCCTTCTTTAACCCAGGCTGTGCTGAAAAAACTGTGTAATGCGGCAGGCATAAGTTTATATGTGTAGCCATTCCATCTGTGGCTACTAGTCTGCTTCCCTCCTGGCAGTAAGCCCTGGTACAAGCAGGCCTTGACAGTAGTTGATATGGGGTTTTCCCCCCTCCCAGGAGCTGCACTTTAGTGACAGCGGAAGGTGGTGACATCAGGCCTGGGCATGACCAATCATGGGACAGACCTGGTGCCCTCCTCCTGGCTGTACTTAAGGGCAGTACTGCCCAAAATTTAGCAGTGCCTTTCCCCACTTGAGCAAGGCAGGTCACACATTGGAGAGGCTGAGTATTGGGCCTTCTCCAGTCCTATTCGCTCTGGGGGAGAGTGAGTGTGGACCATACCTCTGCCTCTGCTAAGGAGGTAGGGAAGAGCTAGGATGGCTGCGGGTGCCCTTGGCCTGTAGTGACGGTCCAGGGACCATCCTTCTGTGGTAGCTGAGAAGTAATGCATCGGGCAGAAGCCTGCTTGTTCCTGTACTGTACAGAAGAGTAATAAACTGTTCCTTTTGTTACACCTCCTACCTGGTGCGTGACTTTACGAGGGGAGAGGTAATAGTTCTACCGTGGGAGATCACCTTCAGTTCCTGGAGCCTATAGCAGATGGAGCTGCTGCACTGCTAAAGAAATATGTAGGGTATGAACCCCAGAAGCCTAGTCATGTGTCCCCACTACCACCGGCGGACGACTCAGCCCTCCTGTTACCAGCAGGTATCATGCACCACATGATCCGTAATGGCCGCATCTCCAACCGGGTGGGGGAAGCACCGTCACATAGGGGTCCATGTTAAAATGGATTAGAAGTAAAAGGTGACCCTGCGCTCACTTGCATGTCATTTCCCAGAATTCCTGGCTGCAGTGGAAGCATTGTGTGTTAAGAAATATTGATGAAAAGCAGGGCTGAATACCTGTCTAAGATCTGAAGGTGCTCACAACTAGTGTTATTTTTATTTGCTATAAATACCTATGTAATTAATAAATACATTGATATGTTTTCCTCTCTTTGGTACTGCTCAAATTCATGCTTATACCATTACTATAGTCCTTCATTCTAATCAGTTTGACTGAAAATCATTACTTTGACAAAGAATTAATTTTTTCTGTAGACAAGCAGTCTCAGAGATTGTAATAAATAATCTAATGTATCTCTTTACCATGAAAACATATTGATGTTTTTGATATTAATAAGCATACAAGCTACGGGGACATAAAGCATTTGTTGCTTCTGATGTATTGTTCGTTCTGATGTCTGGGCACAAAGCATATAACCTTGATGGGCTCTATTTTGTATCCAAAATGTTTTATAAACAATTCCCTTATTCTTATCTTTTCTACAAGTCAGCAGATTTCATGATTTTCTTACAAAACAGATTTATGAAACATCTGACAAGCCAAAATGGATCTTAACAGACAGAATGGATTCCGAATCACTTCAATTCCATCTACAAAAATGAGGACCTTTTGTTAGAGTTTTAGCAATAGAGAGACAGACAAAAGGGAGCATCTTTGCAATGTTAGAGGAAAAATCAAAGGTTTTATCTACATTGTTAATTTGAGAAGAGAATATGAGGGAGGAGTCATGTGACACCTAAGCAGCGTGCTTGTGATACTGGGTCTATGATCGCGTGGCCAACATTAATGGAGAAGGTGGCAGTAGAACAAGCTTTGGAGGAAGTATGAGGAGCTCCGTCTTTGACATGTTATGTTTGAGTCAGCGGAAGGCCATCCAGGATTATATAGTGAAGAGACAATTAGAGAGGTGTACGGTTAGGGGTTGAAAAGTTAATTTGTGTGTTACTAAAAGTTACTATATTTTATATTTGAACCCAAAATATGTGATAAGGTCACCTACAGAGATTGTCTACAGAGAAAGGAGAAGAGGTATAGGACAGACCACTGAAGTAGGCCCACAGAGAGATTGAGGTGTTAGCAAATGAGATACTGAAAGTACGAGGGGAGAGAGATGAGGAAAACAAGGACAAAGTTCTGTTATGGATATATACCAAGAGTATGGAGAATGTGAAGGAGAAGAGTGTAGTCCACAGTATCAAAAGCTGCAGAGAGACCAATTCATTATCAATTTGGGAGGCATCTAAATTTAAATGTGGTTTCACTACTAAAAATACACTGATGACCCCACTATGGGGAAACACAAATTTTGCTCCTGTTATGGTGTAAGGGATCCGCTCCTGGGTTTGGCTGGAACTCATTCTACTGTGCTTTAGAGCTTCCAGACAAATCCCTCTCTGAACCTGCAATCAGAGTCACCTGCTCTTGGTGTTACTATGCCGCCTGCCTGTTGATGCCTCCTATCCCTTTGGTCCCATTGGCTGCCGGTGCTATTTAGCTGCTGCCCTTCCCCCCAGGTAGTTGTTGAACATAATACTTTCTCCAAGTAACTGTGCTTGCCACAAGCAGCTCTGTTTGGCCTGACTTGGCTTTCTAGTGCCTTGTCCACTTCTCCTAGTTCCTGGCAGACTTCGCCTTCGCCGCGCTAAAGCGGCTACACTGTTCCTCAGTGTTTCCTGTGGCGTGTCTGCACTTCTCCTGCATCCTAAGGCCTTCCTGCTCAGTAGCTCCAGTGCTACTCTCTTAGTTCCTGACAGACTTCGCCTTCGCCGCGCTGAAGTGGCTATACTGTTCCACTGTGTTTCCTGTGGTGTGTCTGCATTACTGCTTTTCACGTGGCCTTCGTTCCACCCTGTTCCTGTTCCCCGTTCCTATACCTACCGTGCTACAGCACCTATGCTGAAGCGCCTTCGCTGAAGTTTTTCCTGTTGCCGAATTTTTGCCTGTGACCTCGACCTTCGCTCCTGTGCTGCCTGCCTTGACACTGGCTTGCCTATGGACTACTCTGCCTTCTCCAATCCTGACCCGGCTACGGACTACGCAACCCGGACCCGGCTTCGTGGTCTAAGGTCAGTGTTTTTACATCCTGACGTCAGCCCCGTGATCCGGTCCTGGTTTGTGGTGAGCATAACCGTTACATATGGATAGTGTCAACTGCTCAATATGGAAAAAAAATATTATAATTAGATTTAGAGATCTGGAGGGTAATTACAAAATTAAATCATTTGAAAAATTAAATCTGACAAAAATATCCCTGAATCGGAATTCTATAGATACTTCCAGATCAGGGCTTTGTATAACAAACACAACCCTCACCCCCCATTGACCACATTTGAAAACCTATGTCTTATTGAGACTGACACACACAACCTCACATCACAAATGTATAAATAAGTAGTCAGTTCTGGCCCTAAAGTAGCCCAAAAATTAGGATATATGACGAAATGGGAAACAGACATTGGAGAAGTCTTAGAACTGGACGAATTGACCCAGATCATTACGGCAGCTGCTAAAAGCTCAATATGCAAGACATTAAAGGAGAATGCATGTAAGGTTCTAATGAGATGGTATCTCACTCCAATTAAACTGTCAAATTTTATAATAGGATACTCCACATTGTCTCGGGCACAATGGGGAGAGTCCACAGACCTGTTACACATGCTGTGGTCCTGTCCTCGGATTGTCACCCTGAGGGACAAAATTAAAGATTGGCTTAAGAGGATTTTAGACCACAATTCCCCTAGACCCCTGGCTTTTTCTCCTAAACAAACCAATACCGGGCCTAGCCAAATTAGAACTTAAACTAGTTGCTCATTTTGCAACAGCAACAAGGTGCGAGATTGCAGCATTATGGAAACAAAATGAGATTCCTTCAATCCCCAAAATTCGAAATAGAATTTGGTTTGTATGCCAGATGGAAAAATTCACAAGTTTGGTCAATGACACTGGCAAAAAAATTCTAAAATTCTGGACGCCATGGCTGGCCCAGACAGATATATCCCAGGGGTTGATGTCCACATTACTGCTTTGCTAGTTATATATGCATTCTCCTCTGACGATGTAAAGAAAGTACCACCAAGAGTCCATGGAACTAATAGCGTAAGGACTAAGCTTGTCCCACACAGGATCTGAGGACATAACTCTTCATTTAAACTCATACTTAGATAACAGATCAAAGGAAATTATAACCGGAGAAATGATCAGACCCTCTCTCTCCCCTTCCTTTCCTGATCCCTCTCACGTTATATTTTTATTGTTTCTTTTTTCTTTTGGATAATGATATTAAATATGATTGATATTGGATACAGAGAAGTCAAGTAATATAAGCAGTGTGTAATGGCCTTGTTCTTTGGCAGCATAGAGGTCAGAAGTTATTGTGTTGCAGGCTTTTTCGGTGTAGTGAGCAGTCTGTAAACCAGATTAACTTCAATTCGGATGTCTGTGTAATAGTGCCAGATTGGCGCTATCACGCTTTACAGAATAAGGACTGTAGTCAGGCTACACATAGGTATAGAGATGGAACTTCAACTGACGTAAGCTATACAGAATGACACACACAGTAAGAACATTACATGGCCTGAGAGTAATGGTAGGAAAGAAACACAACAATGGATCCAGTTTGTGAGGTGACAGGTGCATATCAGAGGTCCATTCCGAAGAACGGCAACTAGACAGGAGAGCGTTAGCCTAGTCCAGAAGGAGTACTGTCCATCTGTTCTATACACTACTCTAGGAGACTATTGTTTATGTGCCTGGAGAGAGATATGTGTGGGTCGCAACTAATATCCCAGATGCTATAATACTTCAACATATAGACAGATCCTAAAACATTGTCTGTCTGTTTTCAGGTTTTCCAGCCTTGAGTAATAAAATAATGTATTTTTTGGTGTGAGTATTCCTCTGTGTCCTCGTCCTCAGAACACATTATCTGGTCGGCCTCTTCCCGTAGGTAGGTCACAGTAGGTCGGTGATAGTAAGTGCTTGGTTTGGAAGCTCTGGATAGGGTTGTTGCAGGTAACACCTCCAATTACTAATATTGGGTAGAAGTCCTGTGTGAATACATACTATGTGAACTATTGTTCCAAACATAAAATATTCCTATAATATGTGTATAATGTTGTGCTACTGCAATTATATCAGTGATTGTAATCCCACCCCTGATTATATAATGATTACCTATACTAATCCTGTGGTGGTAATACTAAGGAGAAACAGCAGTGTTCCATTAGAAGGAAAGCCCAAAGAAAGTTGTTGAGCTGGGACTACATGTGTACACCCACCAACTCTACACTAGAAGGGGTTACCGTTACTACAGAAATACTCAATTTCTTGAAGAAATAAACTGTTTTAAAGATTCTTGAATTCATTTAAATTATTTATGGGATACTTTTGATACGGCAGGTTCCTTATTCTTCAATCCTGTTTTTGGCATTTTTGCAACATTTTCTATTCTTGAAATATTAAATCCGGACCAGAAAGGCCGTACAGTAAGTTCAAATCAGCCAGCACGCATTGCCACAGAAACCCGAGCAAGACACACAGAAAGCAATTTAAACTTGAAGATTTTTTTTTTTAACACAAAATGTGGTTATGATCAAGAAACAAGGCTGTATCTCATGAGAACCCAGCTCAATTGTGCTTTGGAATTAATTTAGGCAACTTTAAAGCAAAAACGTATTGAATGATGTTACTAAGCTTTTGTCACAGAAGTTTGTGACTTATAACAATATTTTGTAAAAAATATTTACTGACAATACTTGCCAGATTAGACCATGTCAACATTGTCATGATGGTTCAGTCCTGGTTTTGTATTTCCATGTGCTGCTCTTTGATTAGCTTTGGTATAATGCAGTAAAATTTTAATGAAGACCGGTAATGACTGGATCATTATCACACCTTGACATGTTTTTTTGGTAGGAATGCAATATGCATGAATTCCATTACAAAGTGAGAACATTTTATATTGTGCTTGGACTTGCATGGCAAAGAGTTCTATGCAAACGAAGAAAACAGAAAAAACTGTGAGTGGTCTTTAGAATGTTTTGATTCACTTTTGAGGATAATAAATCTTGGTTAGATATTTACTTTGTTTCACAAGATCCATTGCAAAAAATGTTTCACAGGACACCACAGTACAAATTTCACCTTAATTGTAATTGAATCTTTTGTAAAAAAACAAAAAACAAACAAAAAAAATAAAGTTGTTACTGTACATTTTGTGCTTGATACATGGGATTATCGCTTTAAAACCCTAGAAGGACAAGGAGTGTTTCCTGGAGAAGTCAGATTTGTATTATGCGCAAATTCATATTTAGACAAATGTGCCTATTGTAGGTGGCACCATACCTGGACGAAGCCAGGCCTTAGCTCAGCCTTCCCTTCTCATTTCACCTATTATCATAAAACAACATGAAAGGGGCTCAAGGGGAAGACAAATAACAGTGGCTTGAAACTAACCCAGTTTGTGCCTGTGTCTGGCTGAACAACAGTATTATGACAAGATGATTTTGGAAAAGTTTTTGTGTGGGATGAAAGTTAGGAAAAGTCCTCACATGCGGTAGGATGACATGATTTATAAAACATGTCAGTAGAGAGAGGCAACATTTGGCCAAAATTCTAATCCGCCACAAATTTGCAAGGTTCTTTCATCCCCAGATAAGTCTCAAGAAGGCAGAGTAGTTGTTTTTTTCCACACACACATTCCCGGTAAGCTCAAACCCCAACACCCACCACACATCATGTATACAACAACAAGGGAACCCAATGCTACATCCAATTGACAAAACATATATGGTAATAAGTATAAAGTATAAATACTTCAATAATAATATTTTTCTTGGTTATTTAGTTAAACCTTTTGGCCAAAGCATCATAAGCCTGTATACCATGTCAAGGTAAAACTCCATTTTGCAAGTCCTAACACTAAACTGTGAACCTTTCCTTTTACCTCTGTATGAGGGGGAAAAAAACATAGTAGGTCCTGTTCATACAGAAAAATGTAAAAACCTCCCAAGTTAAAAAGGTGGGGAGGGGTGAGCCTACTATGGTTGTTTCCCCTTATACAGAGGTAAAAGGAAAGGTTCACAGCAGAGAGAGGAAAGGTCCTGCAGGCAGCTGAGAGCCGGGGCTCAGCCGTGACCGGCAGCAGGGCCTGGCCAGAGGTCAGGGGACATTTTCAGCACCAGCCGGCCTGGCCCCCCCAGCCAGCGGGCCCAGGACACAAGCCCCGGCTGTCCCCCCCTCTCGGCGGCCCTGGACAGCCCTCCCAGCTTCAAATCAAAAGCTCACAAACCATATTCATAATTATACATGTCTTTTGCCTAGGAAAACATTGCCAAGATTTAATTATTTCAATGGCAGGGAGGCTAAAAGCAAAAAAGACGGTGCAAAACAGCGCTACAAAACATAAACCCCTATGGGACAATTAATAGAAATTGGCAGCCAGACAACAGCTGACTGTACAGTCAGTAGCACATGTAAAAGGAAAAAAGACAATGTCGGCGCCAAACAATAAAAATAAATCAAACTATATAATGAATTGTCCAAATCAAAGTCCTTGGATGACAAAGGTGGGTAGGCAATTGCAAACTCTCTCCAGGACGTGATGTGGTATATGAAAAACAAAAAGAAATAATTATAGTGCAGTATGCCAGTATATAGACATAAAAACATATAACACTGACAACATAAAACATACAAGACAGACTAAACCTAACAACAACAGGCCAGACTAAAAATAATAAAAAAGCTATTTATTATCAACTAATGGCACATCCCTTGAAGAAGTGCGCGCATGCGCACGAAACGCGTTGGGAAGATATCGTTTTTAGAAGCATTTGACTGCATCTGGAGCTGGTGAGCACACTATACGGTCAGGAGGCAAGGGAGAGGAGTTGCATGCCCGGATTGGGAGGATAGGAGATCGGCAGGAGAGGAGAACGTGACGCCACGTCCAGGAGGCTCTACACAGCATCTGACACACGTGAGGAAGCCGGAGAGGAAGCTACGGCCGCCATCTTGGATTCGTCAAAGTGATTCCAGTCCTGCTGCCTTTTATTGTCCACAATTCTGTGAGTAGGGTAACGATTTTACCCCCCCCCCCCGGATTGGTGTGTGACAGCCACCTCCAGAGTCCAGCATTAGTTGATAATAAATAGCTTTTTTATTATTTTTAGTCTGGCCTGTTGTTGTTGTTAGTCTGTCTTGTATGTTTTATGTTGTCAGTGTTATATGTTTTTATGTCTATATACTGGCATACTGCACTATAATTATTTATTTTTGTTTTTCATATACCACATCACGTCCTGGAGAGAGTTTGCAATTGCCTACCCACCTTTGTCATCCAAGGACTTTGATTTGGACAATTCATTATATGGTTTGATTTATTTTTATTGTTTGGCACCGACATTGTCTTTTTTCCTTTTAAATGGCAGGGAGGCTGGCAATGTATTACTGAATTCTCTGGTAGTGAATGTGTTGAGGCAGCAGTAAACTGAACTCTGAGAAAACTAATAAAACATTCTGTAACCTGTTTTTATTCCTCCATTTCACCTCATGACTTTGCTGACTATTTCAAGACAAAGGTGGACTCCATTCATTAAGACATCTCCTCCTTATCTTCCTCATAGTCTACACCTCTTCCTAACCCACCTCCTGTATTCCTTGCCTCTTTTCCATCTGTCGCAGAGGATGTGTTGCTGCTGATCACCTCTTCTCCGTCTACCACTTTTCCTCTTGACCCCATCCGATCTCCTCAAAACTCTCGCTCCTACTCTAATCCCTACACTCACACATATTTTCAACTTCTCCCTCCACTCTGGTATCTTTACCATCTCCTTCAACATGCAACAGTTATACCATTGTTCAAAAACAGCAAGCCATTGATGATATACAAGAGGCATACACCCTGGGTGTTGCTGATGTCATGAGGGTGACGTCACCGGAGGAGCGACCGCGAGGACTGTACCAGACGCTCGAACGGGTCATATGCCTCTCTCTATCTGTTAAGGGCTCGCCGTAGCCTGCTTACTCTCCCTTCCCCTCTCATATCTCAGTGTCAGAAGCTTTGGCCTTCTGCCAACATACAGCGCTGTCTGTTACAACACTACAGCCGCCTGATTAGTGTGTAGCTGTGTATATGTATTTTGGCGTGACATTGGGAAGCTGTTACTATACAGCAACCATCTGATATAGGCTTGCTATACTGTTACCACCCGTGTATTCACACGCATATGAGGGAAGGGTTATGATTGTATTAACGGATACCGTTCAAGGATTTGACAATTTGTCACTAGCATAGACCGTGATATACAACATATATGTATACAGAGCGACATTTACAAATATTTAGATACCGCTGATAAATATTGTATACTGTTATGTTTGACACTGCTATCATTCCTTTGCTTGATGCAGGTTACTGAATATGCATAGGAAATATGTTTAGTTCATGAGCATCATATGTCCTAATTATACGCAGGAGTGGAAGGGGTTAATCTCTGATATAAGCGACTTAGGAGAATAATAAGGTCCATACATATCCCCATTTTGACTCCATATTGCTCCTCCAAGGGGCTTAGTTCATACCCATATTTTATCCATTTGAGTGTAATTGCTAATTGTAAATATGTATTAAAACTTTTTTGTTTTTTGCGCCGTTTTCCCTTTTAGTTTCTGGTATAGGGGTCTTTTACCTTATAGCCTAAGAAACATATACGTTTGGTTTAGAGTGCATTTATAGGGGTACCTTTGAACTTCTTCGTTCACTCTCTCTCACATATGTATTGACCTCCTTTGCACCTACCATTTTAAGGACCTCCGGTTTAATAGGTGAACAGCTCCTTACTAACCTTATCTGTCTGGTATATGTAATAGTACTTTAACCTCATAAGATGTTGATTCTCACTGTTAGCGCAACACAATAACAGGTTGGTGGTACGTGGATTGATTCTACGCCCAATGACGTTAACAAACACAACACACAGGTAATTGCACGGTATAGCTAATTTAAAATATAAAAACCAGGAAGCAGCTGATACTAAACACTCTGCTTGTATGGAGTAAGCAAAATCCCAATGATGCTGTGGTCAGTGGACATGCCGTCCAAATATAATCAATGCTGTGAATATAATGTCTCCTGCAAAACAGCTATAATCAGAAGGTACACAATCTACCAATTGCAGATAAGCTTAAGAAATTGCTAAGCATTTATCATAGGGTGTCTGTATAGCGTTGCCAGCAGGATGCCAGTCCTGATAGTATGTGTCAACATGAACGCAACTAAATGCAACTTAATGTCTGACAAGCATGACATGAGACTGACTGACATAAATAAACAACAGCATAGAGACAGGCAGGACCTTTAACCACCGAGTGGTAAGCAGCTGCTAAGCCTGGATACGATCGCAATAAAATTGAGTCAGTAGCAGAGAACAGAGATACAAAGTGCCAACAATACCACTCTCTCACTGATCCCTCCCCGCAGACGTCACCACGCCAACGCCCTATGCGTTTCCCTCCTACACGGAGATTCTTCAGGGGCGAGTGATAACCAGCTGATGTCGGAAGCGTGTTTTATAGCGTCACAGGTTGCCTTGGTAACCGGCGGCCAATAGGATGCTCGCGCAACGCTTGTTCCGATCAGAGGAATACTGCATGTAAGAACAGCAGCAACAAGGAAGTACACACTAAAGATAAAGAATATAATAGGAAAAAAAATAATGATGAAGAGGTTCAAGCTCACCAGTACACGGGAGTGATGCACATGGTTTGAAGCTTATTGAGAGCTGACATAATAATGCCAAACTTACAGATACTAGATAGCCGCTCTGTGATAAGTGGCAAATTACAAAAGGGCTGATAAGTATTACCACGTACTAGATGATATGCCTATCAAACTCCTAATTATCCACAATTTAATGCTGTCATTGCCAATAAATCAATAAATCAATATTGAATAAATAACAGTAGTTTTCAAAGTGTATTTGGTTGTTACCTGCTGGTGAATGGACATATTTGAAATAATCAAATAAATGGAGTGTAAGTGAAACCCTCATTAAGACCATGAGGGTTCAATGTTTTTAATTTATATATCCATTCCGCCTCACGTTTTAACAATCTGTTATTTATATCACCACCACGTATGTTGTTTTTAATGTGGTCAATGCCAATAAAAGATATGCATTTGTTGTCTCCTTGGTGAATATTATTTATATGGAGAGCCACAGGAGTGTCTAATTTGTTGTGGACAGAGTTGATATTTTCAAGTACTCATTTTTTAAATTCCCTAATTGTTTTGCCTACGTATCTGAGGCCACACTCACAACTGATAAGATATATCACATTAATGGTCTTACAACTAATATGGTGTCTAATATCAAATGTCATGGAGTTGTCAGAAGACGTAAAAAACTTGGCAGGAGTAATATGCTGACATGCCTTGCAATTCTTGCACTGGTATGTGCCTTTAGGTGGTGGTGTTAGCCAAGTAGGCGAAGTGTGGCATCTGAAATGGCTGTGCACAAGGCCATCATGCAAATTGGCTGACCTTCTACTGATACTGGGAGTTTCTTTTAGGACTTTAGTAAGGTCCTCATCCGATTTTAGGATATGCCAGTATTTGGAGAAGATCTTTTTGATCTCATGCCACCTATAATTATAGGTGCCAATGCATCGGACTTGCGTATTCGGTGGTCTTGTATTGGGGCCCAGCAGCTGAGCTCTATCACTGTCTCTGGCACGATGGTAAGCATATTTAAGTGTAGCCATCGAGTATCCCCTATTTAAAAAACGTTATTTAAGGTCTTGGGCCTGTAAATGAAATTCCTTGAATGTGGAACAATTACGACGTAGTCGTAAATATTGGCCAATGGGAATACTTTTGACTAGTGATGGAGGATGATGGCTTGTGGCTGCCAGAAGACTATTGGTGGCCGTCTTTTTCCTAAAGACCGTAGTCTGTACATTGCCATCCAGATCCTTACTTATTTTCAAATCCAAAAAGGTTATTTCAGTGGCGTTGCATTCAAATGTAAGTTTTAAATTCAGGACATTGACATTCAATAGAGACACAAATTCGACAAGAGCAGGTGCAGGACCATGCCAAATCAACAAAATGTCATCTATAAATCTAATCCAAAGATCAATATATCGCGTGTATTGCGCAAATCTGTCACTGAACACATATTTATCTTCCCACCAGCCCAGGTACAGGTTTGCATATGTGGGTGCACATGAGGTGCCCATAGCTGTTCCCTGGGTCTGGTGGTAAAGAGTTCCATCAAATAGGAAAAAGTTGTGACATAGGACAAATTGGAGAAGGTCGAGCATAAACTTGTTGTGTTCCGTGTAACCTTGTCCCCTTGAGGAGAGAAAGTGACTACATGCTTTCACACCATTTGCATGAATAATGCTAGAGTAGAGGGATTCTACATCCAATGTGGCAAACAGGGTTTGACCGTCACAGTTGATACCATCAAGTCTCAGTAAGGTATCTTTCGTGTCCCTGACATGGGACAGTAGGGTGGTTACAAAGGGACGCTTGACTTGATCTAAATAGACACTACAGTGTTCAGTTAAGTTGTTATTGCCAGAGACAATGGCCTACCTGGCAGTCTCTTTTGATCTTTGTGAATTTTAGGCAATATATAGAATTTTGCAACTGTAGGTGTTTTCGGTGACAAATACTCAAGCTCCTTCTGATCAATAATATTGTTGGCATGGGCCCTGTTCAAGATGGTTTGAAGTTCATTGACCTGGGGACATAATGACATAAAGGGGGTAAATTTACTTTTTGGTTTACAATTGGAAAACGGACCTTCTTTATTGACTGGAGGACATTCATTATCATCTAATAATGACACAAGGTTTTGAATGTTGATCTGATCGGTTGCTGTGAGGCCAATGTTATCAATTTCTCGTCTAGATTTTTTTGCGTGAAATTTATGTAAAAGCAATTTACGGGAAAGAATGCAAACGCATTCTTAAAGATAAAACAACTTATACCATATTGATCACAATCCAACTGTCAAGTTCATCAATGAACTTCAAACCATCTTGAACAGGGCCCAGGACAACAATATTATTGATCAGAAGGAGCTTGAGTATTTGTCACCGAAAACACCTACAGTTGCAAAATTCTATATATTGCCTAAAATTCACAAAGATCAAAAGAGACCGCCAGGTAGGCCATTGTCTCTGGCAATAACAACTTAACTGAACACTGTAGTGTCTATTTAGATCAAGTCATGCGTCCCTTTGTAACCACCCTACCGTCCCATGTCAGGGACACGAAAGATACCTTACTGAGACTTGATGGTATCAACTGTGACGGTCAAACCCTGTTTGCCACATTGGATGTAGAATCCCTCTACTCTAGCATTATTCATGCAAATGGTGTGAAATCATGTAGTCACTTTCTCTCCTCAAGGGGACAAAGTTACACAGAACACAACAAGTTTATGCTCGACCTTCTCCAATTTGTCCTATGTCACAACTTTTTCCTATTTGATGGAACTCTATAACCACCAGACCCAGGGAACAGCTATGGGCACCTCATGTGCACCCACATATGCAAACCTGTACCTGGGCTGGTGGGAAGATAAATATGTGTTCAGTGACAGATTTGCGCAATACACGCGATATATTGATCTTTGGATTAGATTTATAGATGACATTTTGTTGATTTGGCATGGTCCTGCACCTGCTCTTGTCGAATTTGTGTCTCTATTGAATGTCAATGTCCTGAATTTAAAACTTACATTTGAATGCAACGCCACTGAAATAACCTTTTTGGATTTGAAAATAAGTAAGGATCTGGATGGCAATGTACAGACTATGGTCTTTAGGAAAAAGACGGCCACCAATAGTCTTCTGGCAGCCACAAGCCATCATCCTCCATCACTAGTCAAAAGTATTCCCATTGGCCAATATTTACGACTACGTCGTAATTGTTCCACATTCAAGGAATTTCATCTACAGGCCCAAGAACTTAAAGAACGTTTTTTAAATAGGGGATACTCAATGGCTACACTTAAATATGCTTACCATCGTGCCAGAGACAGTGATAGAGCTCAGCTGCTGAGCCCCAATACAAGACCACCGAACACGCAAGTCCGATGCATTGCCACCTATAATTATAGGTGGCATGAGATCAAAAAGATCTTCTCCAAATACTGGCATATCCTAAAATCGGATGAGGACCTTACTAAAGTCCTAAAAGAAACTCCCAGTATCAGTAGAAGGTCAGCCAATTTGCATGATGGCCTTGTGCACAGCCATTTCAGATGCCACACTTCGCCTACTTGGCTAACACCACCACCTAAAGGCACATACCAGTGCAAGAATTGCAAGGCATGTCAGCATATTACTCCTGCCAAGTTTTTTTACGTCTTCTGACAACTCCATGACATTTGATATTAGACACCATATTAGTTGTAAGACCATTAATGTGATATATCTTATCAGTTGTGAGTGTGGCCTCAGATACGTAGGCAAAACAATTAGGGAATTTAAAAATGAGTACTTGAACATATCAACTCTGTCCACAACAAATTGGACACTCCTGTGGCTCGCCATATAAATAATATTCACCAAGGAGACATCAAATGCATATCTTTTATTGGCATTGACCACATTAAAAACAACATACGTGGTGGTGATATAAATAACAGATTGTTAAAACGTGAGGCGGAATGGATATATAAATTAAAAACATTGAACCCTCATGGTCTTAATGAGGGTTTCACTTACACTCCATTTATTTGATTATTTCAAATGTATCAAATATGTCCATTCACCAGCAGGTAACAATCAAATACACTTTGAAAACGACTGTTATTTATTCAATATTGATTTATTGGCAATGACAGCATTAAATTGTGGATCATTAGGAGTTTGATAGGCATATCATCTAGTACGTGGTAATACTTATCAGCCCTTTTGTAATTTGCCACTTATCACAGAGCGGCTATCTAGTATCTGTAAGTTTGGCATTATTATGTCAGCTCTCAATAAGCCTCAAACCATGTGCATCACTCCCGTGTACTGGTGAGCTTGAACCTCTTCATCATTATTTTTTTTCCTATTATATTCTTTATCTTTAGTGTGTACTTCCTTGTTACTGCTGTTCTTACATGCATTATTCCTCTGATCGGAACAAGCGTTGCGCGAGCATCCTATTGGCCGCCGGTTACCAAGGCAATCTGTGACGCTATAAAACACGCTTCCGACATCAGCTGGTTATCACTCGCCCCTGAAGAATCTCCGTGTAGCAGGGAAACGCGTAGGGCGTTGGCGTGGTGACGTCTGCGGGGAGGGATCAGTGAGAGAGTGGTATTGTTGGCACTTTGTATCTCTGTTCTCTGCTACTGACTCAATTTTATTGCGATCGTATCCAGGCTTAGCAGCTGCTTACCACTCGGTGGTTAAAGGTCCAGCCTGTCTCTATGCTGTTGTTTATTTATGTCAGTCAGTCTCATGTCATGCTTTGGAGAAACTTGTGGGGAGCGCAGGTATCACAATATACATATAAGGGAAAAAAATATATAAAATAGTGTGGTATGTCTAAATAAACACAGCAACCTAAGCAGGAATCATGAATGGGAACTCACATTCTCCCAGTGGTAATACAGCCTTTGAATAGCAATAGATGCAGTGGGTAGATTTAGCGATGTGCAGGGGGGTGTTGCTTGTACACACTCCCTGATGTTAGCAGGACGAACCCTCAATGGAAATGAAATAAAGACAATTCTAGTGCAACACTGTATGTTCACTATAGATATATTGAAAAAGACTTCGGCTTGGGCTATGGCGGCAGCGGCGTCCTCTTCTTTGCTTAGAGCTTCTAGATCCGCGTCCAATTCGGCCTTTCTACGCGCAGCGGCGGCATTAGCAGCGGCTGTCTGTTCCTCCTCTTCTATGCGCGCTCTTTCTGCCCTTACGGCTGCCTCTCTCCGACCATATTCGGCCCTGACACGTGCGGCCTCAGCAGTGGCTCGCGCCTTGGTAGCGCTTGCGCTTGCGCTGGACACGTTCGATTGCGCTGATTTTGCAGACCTTGATGAGTGCCTTGATGTGCTGGAGCGCTGCGACGCGGTCTCCAGGAGGAGCTCTTTTCTCACGCTTTGCGCGTCTGTGATAGCGGTCTGCACGCGGCTGTCACGTGTAAGGTCAATGTTATTTTGTAAGTCTCTTTCTTGCAGGCTTTTGTCGGTGTTGGCTCTGGTCAAGTAGGTGATGTATGTTTCTGACAGCCCTTGGTAGCACGAGTGGTTAGACTTTATTTGAATAATTGCCTGCGCGAGCTGTTGTGCATTATCGCCAATGCTAACAACATTGCGTAACTCTAGTGCGGTTCTTTTCCAGGCCTTTTCTAATTTAGCGCGGTGCGCTCCAATGTCAATCTCATATTTTTCATGGGCCTTTTGTGTCAGTGTGACTGTCCGTTAAGGCCTTGCGTCTGCCTGCGCCTGTTGCATTTGCGCAGCGGTCTCTGTGTCTGAGTGGTCACTCTCCTGCGTGATATCTGGTGAGGCTCTAAGTTCTGCCATGCTGTAGGTGTGTGTAGGCCTTTAGCCAGTGTGTGTGGCGTGCGGTCTTTTACCTGTGTCAGCGATGGGCGACTGTCTCAGATGATGCCGAGCAGTGTCCTGCAGTGTTCAGCGTAGGGGTAGCTGTACTCACAGGTGTCCGGTGGCTCTGACCCATGTCCTGGCGGGTGTCTGTTTGCATGGCCCTTGGTGGCGCTGGCCGTGGGGACGTGCGCAGGGTAAGGTGAGATGATAATCCCTCACTATGGAGCTGTGCAGAGGGTGAACTCAGACAGAGAAAGGCAATCAAGGATCTGTGTGTTATGAACTTTCTGTCTGCAAAGCTGCGTATGCAGTGTAAGCTGCTTGCTGCTTGTCAGTCTGCAGAGACTGCTCTGTGTTAGCATAAAGTCTTAAGAGTAGCAGCTCCTGTACTGTAAGTGTCTGTAAGGCACACGGTCCTCCTTTTTCACTATTCTTGAGGCCAGGGTCATGTGTAGGATGATTAGCCCAGATAGGTTCAACTCGTTCCTTTTACAAGCACAACAAGTTCTTTGTCTTTCTTCACTTTATTGAGAAAAAGCATGGATATACAAAGGCACTTGTGGATGATGGTATTGTGAGAGAATGTCTCTATGGTGAGTGCGCTTGATAGTGGGGAAAGGTGAAAAAGGATAAGTCCTGCCAGTAGAGCAAATTACAGGAGGGGTACTCACTCAGCCAGTGTAGAAGTGGAAAAAGGAAGTGCCAGTGTATGCTGGGTAGCAAGATAGCCTGGGGACAGACCATCTGTAAGCATGGCAGAGGGGGAGAAGGCAGACTAACCCATTCTGACAGAAAGGCTGAGGTTGCTGTAGCAACTCACTGGCATAATGCAGAGACAGGGATCGCAACACTGTGTCTACCACACAGGCACTGTGAGTGTACAGAGCAAAATGCATGCAGCTGGAATGAGAACGTGACAGACAGAAGCTGCAAAGGAAAGGGGGGGTGAAACAGAAATGTGGTTCTTGTTCCATGACACTGACATCGAGAACAGCAATCACTATCCTAGAAGAAAAAAGAATAAAGCATGTCAGTTCCTCTAAGGCCGAGTCCATAGAAGGACAGGCCGTGCTGAGCCGTGCGGACGCTCAGCGCTAAGCCCCTGCATCCTCAATGAGGATGCCTTGAGAGGAGGCTCACGCGAGCGTCCGCAGGCGTGCGGAGGCTTTGGAGTTTTCAGCCGAGCGCCAAGCTGTTTTTCAGTGCGCTGTCGGCTGAAAACATCCAATCAGCCTGAAGCAGCGTCAACGTCACGTCAGTGCGTCGCGGGCGATTGGCCCAGCGACGTCACTGCCCCGCCTCCAGCCACCTCCCCCCGGCTCCCATCACGCACGCTGGCTCGCCTGCAAGTCCGTGGAATCGCGCTGACTTAAGCAGGCGAGCCTCAGCGTTAAATATACAGTTGTGCCTCAGCGTTAGCGCGCCTCCGCTCTCCTCACCCCTCTATGGCCCGGACCTAACATCACACAACTGTATATGTTTGCAATTGTAAAGATATATACATTATTACCTGCAAAGTAGTTGTTTATTACATTTAAACGTGTCTCGACACCACTGGCTGTCTGTTCATTTTCTCCAGCAGGATGCACAGGGTGTTCTTCTTCTATGAGCTCTCTTATGTCAGCATCTACATTATGGGTGGTTGCAATATTGTGCAAAATGCAGCATGATATCACAATGTCTGACACCTTAGTGGGCGTATATTGAATGGCGCCACCAGAGTGGGAAAGACATCTGAATCTGCTTTTCAACACTCCAAATGTCCTCTCTATAACAGACCTTGTAGAGATGTGGACCACATTGTATCTTTGCTCTGCTGCTGTTTGTGGATTTCCCAATGGTGTTAACAGCCACGGTCTGATTACATATCCAGAATCACCTACAGTACAGATGTTTAAGCGAATGTGAACACATGGCAAGTTTGTATGAAATTTGTTTAGGGCACAAAGGTCTTTAAACCAACGGACGTGGTATGTGTTATTAATGTCAGATTACAATTAGTTCTTCATGTACATTTCCATTGCATCTATGAAGATATGTATTACTATATGCTTATCAACATATTGTTGACATTGTATTCGTTGCTGCCACAAACCTGCATTATATTATGTGCCAGTACATGTACTATGTAAAGGACACATCAGTTGTGTCGTACAGTTTATCTATTTTTGTTCATGTGACAACATTTCGTGGGGTACATGACATGTGATGCGTTAGGCTCATAGTTCCTATGTCACCGTAAATACACATGTACCTGTGTATCACATATTATTCAATGTAGCATACTTGACGCCGTTAAGAACTATTATTTATGTGTCATGTACGGGCAATCTTTAAGTGTGAGACTGTTAAAAATAAAACACATTACATTCCTTCCTATGCTATGAAACAACACAACACTTACACGAAGATATATATATTGGTTAAAATGTAACTAACCCAACAGCCAGCCATTACCAAAACAACCTTCTTCAAAGCATTAAACACAGAGGAATGCCTTAGAATTGAAGAGTCATGGCTAGAACCTAGGAATTTAGCCACCACGTTAAAAATGCGCATCTTTGCATCACATACCACTTGCACATTCAGAGAGTGGTAGTGTTTGCGATTGCGATACACATGTTCATGTAAGGAGGGGGGAGTTAAAGCAATGAGTGCAATCTATTGCACCCATTACACATGGGACGGCAGCTATGTTGTAGAAAGCATTTCTGACGTCAAGCCACTCAGTTGGATCCGATGGGAATTTTATATATTTGCGTGCACGTCGAGTAAGTGCAGCTATGACCTGTGTCAATCCCCTCGAAAAAGCCGACTGCGACACACCGCCTACTATGGCAACGGTGGTCTGAAAAGACGCTGACACCATAAAATGCAATGCACACAGCATTTTGACAAGACCAGGGATGGCACGACCTCTGGCAGTTCTGAAATCTATATCTTCTCTTATATCTTCATATAAAGAGAGGATCGCGACCGAACTCAACCTATATCGCTTTATTATTTCTTCCTCAGAAAGCTGGTCCAACAGGATCCTTTCACGATAGACACGGGGACGTGTCACCATGTCTGTCCTGTGCCCTCTCCCTCTCCTAGCGTCACCCTCTCCTAACATGTCCTCTCTCACTTCTCTACCGTCTCTCCCGTCTCTCCCTTCTCTCCCCTGTTTATCCTCTAAATGTCTTATTCTTCGACTCCAAATTATCTCTTGTATCTCAATCTCCATATTCAATTGTAGGAAAGCCATTTCTGACAGTTACAGTCGGCAACTATGTGACTTGGATTACATACTGTAGGTGCTGTTTCGTCACAACATCTACATTATTTCTAAACATATTCTCCATTTCACTGTCACACAATTATTGATGCTACTGTGTGAACTGACAGTTAGCGGTTATAGCCTATGTGTATCTTCGTATTGCAATGTAACATATGTCAGGTGTTTTTTCCGACAATGTTAATTATATATTGAAAAGCCCACATATACAAACACACATTGGTGAATGAGCAGATTCGAACATACAGAACGGTACCAGTCATTCCTACTCTACACTTCTCTGCAGCTGATGACATTTTGTACAAATTACAGATCAGAGTGAATACATCCTGTAATGATGGAAAAGAATACCTTTCATTATGTGTGTGTTCATAATGCATTAGTACAACATTTATGGAGCATAATCATAGCTATACGGCTACCCGAGTGACAGTACAGATGTTTGTAGTGTCTTGAGCTAAAAAATTACAACAGAAAGGAACAGATATTACAACATATACAGTGATTCCCTGGCGCACTACCAGATATTAAACCTGACAGAAGGAGGTAGTCCCATAAATCGATTGATGATATGAATGAGATCCACAGTCCACAATGTCCCGTTCTTTTAGATTGGAGACTTGTCTGGAAATACAAATGAAACAACCATTGCGCAGTACCCTATGGTCAGTGTTTCACACCCCCACCGTTGCTATCTACTTACTTAAAAATAGACAGAATTGGGCCTCAAAAGGTTTCTTTACTTCTCCTCATGGTTGGCTCCAACTGGTTCCTGCTACTGGTACACGATTTTCACTTCCAGCATCAGCAACACCATAACCGATTGGGAACAGAAAAGGGCGCCAATAGTGTGATACTAAAACATTTATTATTAAAAAATACAGGCTTAAAGACATGAACTCACATGCTAAAAAGCCCTATGTGTGTCCTACAACGTGCCGTCCGCTTCACATGCAAGGATGCCGAGGGATTGCAGGAGGAGGCTGGAATCGGCGTGGATCCCCGCTTCGTGGCCGCGACTCGGAGCGCCTGGTCCCTCCTCCGATGACGTTCCCCGCCAATCAACCTCTTCTCCCTGCACAGGGTCTGCACGTCGCTGCACGTCTTGCAAGCTCCACCCTACGCGCGTTTCGTGACTCTGACGTCACTTCTTCAGGGGTAATGGAGCTATGAGGGCCTAGAGGTAATTTATACCTTTGTGCATAGCTGCCGTGGTGTTCCCATTGGATGGATGTCCTAATTGGGAACTCCTACTAATTGTCCACTTGTTCGCTGTTATCAGGCAATTCATGTGTAGCAGGTTTAACCACTTCATGCCTGGACAGCAATAAGCACTACATAATACACTTCAGCATACTGTGAAATATCTTACAAAAGACAATCATTATACATTACATTTGCCTATACATCTCATAAAAACAAATACATGAATAAAACTCTAATGATTAAAGGAATAAATAAAAAGTAATAAGCAACCTTGTGGCTTCTTATTTCAATGTGCAAGATAGCTATTATACTAGCTCCCTGCCAGTGACAGCATATAGGACCCAGAGGTGGAAAGAGAATACTTTGAATACAAAGATCAGATAGCCTGGTTAGGTAATATTCAACAACAGCAGTATACAGACCTAACTATCCCTCAAAAATGCTGCGAGGTCAAATTCAATGTTAAGTCCTCTCGGGGTCATGGTTTTGAGGGTATATATCCAGTAGCTTTCGCGTCTGGATATTAGATTTATTTTATCTCCCCCTCTCCAATTCTGCTTGGGACATTCAATCCCTTTGCAGATTAACCCTTCCGGATTTTGTCCATGTTTATTTTTAAAGTGACTGGAGACCCCTTTTGATATTATAAACATGTTCTGCAAGACGTCGTTTCAATGGTCTACCTGTTCGCCCTACATATTGTAGTCCACATGGGCACTCTAACAGGTAGACCACAAAAGGAGTCTTGCAGGAAATGAACGAAGTGTCTTGAGCTACTGTACATATATGTGTACATTAGTAGTTTACCTTTTGCTAACATGCACGCATTCCATTTCAGTATATGAACACATTCCAAATTGACATGTTTTCCATTGGCCATATAACGCATGCATAGGAACTGTAAGGGAATGTTAAATTCTAAACCGCCTTCTTAATTACAACGAGGTGAAAATTATATTTAAACATTATGGCATCTGTCTTTGTGGCCATCCTTTACATAGGGAACATACAGTAACATGTACATTTGTTTCTGTTATTATAGGTAATTTGCATTAAAACCTGTAGCTTGAAAACATTTGCTGCAAGGTATAACCGACACGCTGTGCCAGTCAAATTTATGGGCATCCCAAAAATTGCACCTACAACGTTCTCGTGCAACACATTTCACACCAAAAAAAGCAAACATACATATACAACACAGACACCTTTGTTATACATAATAGAGATAATTTATTTGCAAGACTACATATAACAATTTGTCAATGACATGAACAGCTGCAAAGCTTCAATGATAAAAACCACATAACATTCACAGTGCATTTTGGCTTTTATTTTCCCGTTTCGCCTCTCCGCGCCACCTTCTTGCCTACTTTTTTGGCGGACACTTTTGCCGTTATTCTCGCCATTAAATGATGGTGAGCAGCGGCGAGATCATAATCGGCATGTATTGCATTGAGAGAGTTTAAAAATATGGTGAGAAGTGGCGAGATAGGGCTTCTCGCCAAGCGCACTGCGTTTTTTTGGCCACGCAAAGACAATACGGCGAATTTAGGACATCTCGCAAGGATCTCGCAATTTATAGAATCGCACATGGCATACTCGCCAAAAAAGTGACGAATTCCGGCTTTTCGCCGTTTACTGCATAGGCCCCCTAGTGTTCTCTCGCTTGCTCTATTTTCTTATCTTCTCTTCTGGATCCACTACAATCTGGCTTCCATACTGCTCACTCCACAAAAACAGCGCTCACTAAAATAACTAATGACCTACATGCTGCCAAAGACAAAGTTCATTACACTCTACTCATATTGCTTGACCTCTCCGCACCTTTGATACTGTGGAGTACCCTCTTCTCCTTTACATTGTCCATACTCTTGGTATCTGTAACAGAGCTCTATCCTGGATTTCATCATGCATCTCTTATCATAGCTGCAGTGTCTTGTTTGCTAACATCTCCTCCTCCTGTGTTGATCTCTCTGTGGGCGTTCCCAAGGGGTCTGTCATGGGACTTCTTTTTTCTTTATACACACTTTCTAGGTGACCTCATCACATCACTTGGGTTCAAATATCACCTCTATGCTGATGACGCACAAGTTTACTTTTAACCCCTGACCTTACACCTGCTGTACAGACTAAAGTCCCTAAATGTTTTTCCACTATATCATTCTGGGCAGTCCTCCACCGAATCAAACTTAACAAGTGAACGATGGAGCTCATCATACTTCCTCCGAAGCCTGGCCCTTCTAGATTTCTGTTGGCAGCACTATCATATACCCTGTAGCACAAGCACCCTCACGCTCTCCTCCGGTTGCGCTGTTTTCTCCGCGTGTGCTCTCTCTTCTTTGAGAATGCTCTCTCTCCGTTAGGCATGCTCTTTCTCTCGTGTGCTCTCTTTCCTCTGCAAGTGCTCTCTCAGCGCTCAGAATGCTCTTTTCCATATGAGCTCTCTCCTCCACATGCTCTCTCCTCTCTACATGCTCTCTGTCCTCCACGCACGGTCTCTATCTTCCATGTGTGTTCTCTCTCATCTGCACATGCTCTCTGTCCTCTGCACATGCTCTCTCGCTCTCCTCTGTACACTCGTTCTCCTCTGCACATACCTCTCTCCTCCACGCGCTCAATCCATCATGTGTGCTTTCTCCTCACATGCTTTCTCTTCCGTATGCTCTCTATCTCTCCCTCATCCTGTCTCTTAAAATTGCCTCCTCACTTCTCTCTCTCCCCTCATCTTCTCCTGCCAAGTACCTCATTGCACACCGGTTGTCTGTGGTCGCTGTCGATGACCGAGTCACGCTGGATAGACCTCCCACACTTCACCGGGGTTGGGACACCACTGTAAGGGAGGGCTGAGTGGTGGGACATTCTGTGCTTATCCTCACGGGCCACACTTCTCTAAGGCCTTGTTCAGGGTGCTGGCTTCGGGGGCAGGGCGTGCTGACGTGCGTGCTGCCGTAAGCAACAAAGTATTCAATTTGAATACTTGTTGTCAGGGTAGCTACTGACCTGCCTCCGAAGCCAGGAGTTGCTGCTGACGACAGCTTCAGTAAACGAAAATTTCGTTTCTTGGAGCTGAAGCAGCGTCACAGGGACCAAGGCAGCCAATGAAATCATTCTTCAGAATGATTTCATGACTGCAGCTTGGATACTTTACCCTGAGTCTGTAGCCCCACCCCCTCCCCAACGCTGAAAAGTTTGCTGGGGGATAATCACATGTCGCCCAGCAAACTCCCAGCACTGCCTCCCGCACGCCCCCCCTCCGAGTCCTCAGCTGGCTCCCTGAACGAGCCCTTAGTTTGCATAGCCTCCTCCAGCCAATCAGAGCTTTTGCTAAGGTAGTGTAAAGGATGGCTGTGGCCAATGTGCTCCGGTGTTGTCAATCGACTTCAGGCATTAGAGATCCACACCCCATAATTCTCCTCTGAAGTTTGATTAACAGCACATCAGCTCATCGAAACTAGACCGTAGATATGCTGGGAGGTGCACATGAGAGAGAGACCCATGAGGAGGAAGAGAGATGACCTGTACTGAGGAGTCCGGTGAAACTGCGCGGTTGCAGAGCCTCCAAACCTGGCAGGACAGCACTTGCAGGAGACAGCGGATAAGAGCAGCGGATAAGACAGCGGATACATTACCAGAGAAAGAGAGCCCATGTAAGCTGGGGTTCGAAGCTGTGAGTAAACAAAGTGAGAACACATCTATTGAATCACCCTACCACGGGAACAAAACAAATGTGTCCTTGTTGGGTACACTCACAGGCGTGCTCACAAATGCTGGCAGAGCGACGGAAACTGGGTTTAAAACATACCATTCTGGCCTATCCATGATGTCATGACTTCTCAATGTCCTATGATATGTAATTTCTTCTGCTCACAGCCATTCGGTGACGGGCATGTTCATGAATAAACTTGACACTGTGATTGGCAGAGCAGGTTAAATCCTGGTACCCCTGGGCACATATAAATATATATTTTGGGGTGTTACTGTCACAGGAGACCAGGTTTATTGTACACCTTTTTCGAGGATCATATATTGAGCAAATCAAGATAATTAAATAAATTGAGGTTTGTTCACAAAAATTGGCATACACACAATGATATACAAAATACAGACGAAAAGACACACTTACTTGGGGACTGGGGTCGAAAACTAGACTTTCCTAGTGGTATAACACTATAAATAAAAGTTTTTCCTTGACCGGGACTTAGCACAAAATGTCCTGGAACAAAAATAGTCTTGAAATCCCAACCGCTACCACTATGTTCGTTTCTGAGAACTGGTTCCCAAAAAACTGGACAGAAAATTTTCCAGCCAGACTTTTCTGAAGCCAGTGCTCTGCTATTCGCGTAAGAGCACTTTCAAAAAGCCAGGCCAGACTTCTGGCACTCAGAATCTCACCAGTGATTGGCTTAGGAGTTTCTTATAGTATTTTGGAGTTCATTCACAAAATACTACTGCCGATCAGAGCATGGGAACTTTCCCAACAGCCAATCAGAGCGATGCCGGTCTGGAAAGCCATGTAAGCGGGGAATCTGAATCTGCCAAGGGACATGTGCAAGTTTGCTACCTTAGTCCCTTGCTATTCTGATGCCACCTGCTGGGCCAGGTTCCTCCAAGTCTGGGGAGACAAATGGCAGCCCAGACGCCATTCATCCAAGGACATGGGTACTTGAGCCCTTCCCTGCTACCCTAATGGTCTTCACACCCCTGGCATCTTTGGATGGCTTTCAACTCCGATGTTCAGCAGACTCACTGGCACCAACTTAGTAGCCTGTCTGAACATTGGTACTGAAAGTCCCAGCTCATTTACTGTGCACAACAGTATATACAATTGTAGCCCAGCTTCCTATCGCTAGTAAGCCGCTACCCTGTGCTGTGTTACCTGTAGGCTCGCAGGGCCTAAGTCTCTGCCACGGAGAGCCTGGGGTGCGCGCAATATCTATAACGGGTGCAATGCCTCCACCTGCGACAGCTCCCGCCAACGGGGGAGTGGGTCTTTGCAAGACGTATATGCAAGAATTACACTCACACAGCCAAGTACTATAACCAACCTCATTTACTTGCCGGCAAAACTCACGTTCAGGTACATACAATAACATTACAGTGAATACACTTTATAACACGCCACGGCGGACGCCAACTCTATCTTACGCCACGGCGGACGCCAATACTATCATGCACCACGGCGGACGCCAACACTCTCCCACACCCTCCACCGGGTGATCACACCCCGTGTCCGATCCTTACTGATTAGTCCCCCCGTTCAACTGTAGGTAACTATGTGTGTGTACGGGTGACTGCACAGCCACAGTGTCTCGAACGAATAAGTGGTACCGTTGGTGCACTTGTTGAAATACCTGCCGAGCACTCCAGTGCCCGGGACTGCTACGGTCTTCACAAAGGGTCTCTGCACATCGACACCGTTCTCTCTCTAGGGTCCAGGGCGATCCCACCTGGACTCCGGCACCAACAAGCGGGGTCTGAGCCCAGACCTCCCACTCGATAGTATAGTCCCGATCAAGGTCTAAAGATACTGCGGGAGCAGGAACCTCGCTAGGGCGATCCCTAATTCAGCTTGTCTCTACCGTGACTAACGGCTAAATGAGCCTGGGGCACATGGCCTGCGCTGGGGCAGATCCACCTCCCCTACACTGACACTCCGTCTCCTCTCCTCTCCAACCAGCTCTCCTCCTGCCAATTGCACTCTCCTCCTTCGCGGGCTTTTAGCAACTCACTCTGTGCAGGCGCAACCTCCCGCTCTTTCAGGGTGAATCAAGGGTTACGGCTACATCCTCCCCCCTGTGGATTCCAACGACCCCGCTTGGACAACGATAACCGTACAACCAGTTTTATATAATGAAAAAAACACTAACACATTGGTCTCTATATCAACTTATACATTTCACTGAACATGATAATAACAGATTGAACCCGGTTGCGAGCCCACTGCTGAGCCTCATAATGGGGTTCCCCAAATTGATCATAAGCCATCCTCATTGGAGGTTGACTAGCTCTTTGGCTTCTGCGAATCTGTTCTTCAGCTACCTCCTCTGGGGAGTAGCAATTCCCATTTGGCAGTTCCAACTCTGCCCTTGAGGGGCTTGATACGTCTGCAAAGTCTCTTTGTGGCACAAAGCACGGGCTCTGCGGGTCTAGCGGCGGGCTCACTGGAGTCAGCGTTTCTATTGTTGGACCAAGGGGCTCTTTACCCGTAGCTCCTTCGGGAGATGCCCCCGCGGCCAGAAGGCCCCTTTGAGAGGGTCCCTCCATAGGATCGTCCAGACTTTTGTCGCTTTCTACTTCGGCCTCTGAGGACATTTCTCCATTCAGTGGAGATGCCGGCCACTCCAACTCTCCCTCCTCTACTTGCGGAATAAGCAATAGATGATTACGATGCCACGTCTTTACCCGACCTTCTGAGTCTTTGATACGGTAGACTGGCAGGCCAGGCATTTGAGAAATCACCTCGTACACCCCCTCCCGCCATCGGTCAGCCAACTTATGTTTTCCCGGTACTCCCAGGTTGTGGAGAAGTACGGCATCACCAGGTTTAATGTCTCTATGTTTCACTTTGTGATCATAACGCCTTTTGTTCCAGGCATTCAGTTTTTCAGCGGATCTCTCAGCTTGCCCATAAGCCTTCTGTAGGTTCTCTTGTAATCTTTGTACATAGCAAAAATGGGTAGTATTGTGCACCCCATCGGTGGAGACTCTCAACTGTATGTCCACTGGTAAACGGGCTTCACAGCCGAACATGAGGAAGTAGGGCGAGAACCCGGTAGATTCGTGTCGGGTGCAATTATAAGCATGGACGAGAGTCTCCACATGTCGACTCCACTTAGTCTTCTCCACACCATTTAGCGTGCCCAGCATGTCCAGCAGAGTACGATTGAAACATTCGGATAAAGCATCTCCCTCTGGGTGGTAAGGGGTAGTACGGGACTTTTTGATGTGTAGGAGGTTCAGCAATTCTTTTATTAGTTTACTTTCAAAGTCCCGCCCTTGATCGGAGTGCAGACGTTGGGGAAGCCCATAATGCATAAAATACTTCTCCCAGCGTACCTTAGCCACCATAATGGCTTTTTGATCTTTGGTCGGAAAGGCCTGGGCGTAGCGGGTGTAATGACCAGTGATAACCAGCACGTTCCCTATGCCAGGGGTGTCGGGCTCGATGCACAAGAAGTCCATGCAGACTAAATCCATAGGTCCCGTACTTCTTAGGTGGCCCATGGGGGCAGCTTTAGTGGGCAGAGTCTTGCGTTGGATACACCGCACACACCTACGACAGTGATGCTCCACGGATTCTCTCATTTTTGGCCAATAAAATCTATCTCTCACTAGTCCAAAAGTCTTATCTACCCCCAGATGTCCGTGTTCATCATGGAGAGCTTTCAACACTAAGTACTGTAGTCTTTTTAGTAACACTAGTTGTCGGCAATCCGGGTGGTCATGATATTTCACCACTCGGTACAACAGCCTATCTTGAATTTCAAATTTGTCCGCTTCCCGCATCAGTATACCTCCGACATCTCCCGGAGTCTGGCGAAGTAGGCTCCGTCGATTTTGTCGGATGGCATCACGAATAGTCCCGACAACCGGATCTTGTTCTTGGTAACGTACCATATCCTCCCAGGAGATGATTTGATCGGGAGTAACATGCATTCCACTTGGGTCATGATAGGCTTCGGGTATAGCGGTAGAGGCACACCCCAGGGAGTCGCAATTCCGAAAAGGCTACTTGCTCATCTATGATGGTGGCCGTGCAAGAGAGCGCTCTTATCCCTGACCCAGGAATCTCTTCCCACTGATCTCCGTCGGGTGTAGGGGTCAACCCCGGTCGCCTCGACAAGGCGTCTGCTCCAATGTTCAAGGGCCCAGGTTTGTATTTCAAGGTGAAATTGTAATTGAAGAGCGCGGCCAGCCAGCGATGTCCAGCCGCAACCAGTTTGGCGGAGGTCATGACGTAGGTGAGAGGATTGTTGTCGGTGCGTACCTCGAATGACACCCCATACAGATAGTCCCGAAGTTTGTCGACAATGGCCCACTTAAGGGCCAAGAACTCGAGCTTGTGTACGGGATAATTCTGCTCGCTGGCCGTGAGACTACGGCTGATATATGCTACGGGTCGCAATCCTTCAGGATATTTTTGATGCAACACGGCCCCTAGGCCACCCTGACTGGCGTCCACGTGAAAGATGTAGGGTTGGTCGGGGTTTGCGTAGGCCAAGACCGGAGCAGCCGTCAGGCTCTGCTTCAAGTCGTGGAAGGCTTGGTCGCACTCGGGGGTCCATTTATCCCCGAAGGGCTGACTGGCAGAGTGGGTCTTCTGGCCCGCCTCTGACGGGTATATTCTAAGTAGGCTGTTGAGGGTTTTGGCCCTACGTGAGTACCCCTCCACAAATCTGCGATAGTAGCTGCAAAATCCCAGGAACGAGCGCAACTCTCCCACATTTTCTGGACGAAGCCAGTTGGCGACAGCTTCTATTTTGGCGGGATCAGTGGCAATTCCTTCGCCGGACACTATGTGTCCCACGTACGTCACTGAGGTCCGGCAGAACCGGCATTTGTCCAGAGAGAGTTTTAGACCTTCCTGGACAATTTATCCAGTACCTTCAAGAGACGGACCTCGTGTTCCTCCAGGGTTTTCCCGAAGACTATGATGTCATCTAGGTACACCAGGCACCTGGGGGGGTTGAGATCCCCCAGCGTCTACTCCATTAACCGCTGGAAGGTGGCGGGTGCCCCGCATATGCCTTGGGGAATGCGGGTGAACTGGTAAAACCCCAGAGGGCAGACGAAGGCTGTCTTTTCTTGATCCTCGGGGCTCATAGGAACTTGATAGTACCCGGACCGTAGGTCCAGTACGCTGAACCACTGGCTTCCGTGTAAAGTATCGAGGATCTCCTCTATGCGGGGAAGGTTATACTGGTCCGCCACCGTCCGATTGTTCAGCGTCCGATAATCTACACACAGTCTCACGGTCCAATTTTTTTTCCGCACGACTACTATAGGAGAGGTGTAGGGACTTCGGGATTCTTTGACAATCCAGGCGGCTTCCATGTCATTGATAGCCGTCCTCACATCCTCCACATCCCTGGGAGCGAGTCGACGCGAACTCTCTCGGAAGGGCTTCTCATCCGTCATCTGAATGGTGTGCTTAGCCCCGGTAGAGAATACGGAGCGTCTCTGTTCCAGTTGCACCCGTAACCATTCCTTCCAGGCTCCTGGCAACTCGGAGGAACCAAAATCGAAGTCTAGTGCTGTCCCTGTCTCTTCCACTCGGGTCGTGTTTACTTGCACGGCTTCCTCCACCGAACTGACAGGATAACTCCTCCCTATCCGTTGGCCCACATCGATGGCTAGGGGGAAGGGCGATAGATTCTGCACCATCACGTCAATGCGTTGAAGAATGGCGGCATGCCAATAGCGGAATTCGGGTATGAGCCGATACCTTCGCCGTACATCCTCCCCCGGGGTACTCTCTAGCGAGAATTGCTGGTCTTCAACTAGGCGCTCTGCATAGGCACACCAAGCGGGAATTCTTTGCGTTTCACCGGGGAAGAGTCGTGTCTAACCCCGCCGTCCGCAGAATAACAACCCGTAGTCATCTGAAGGAGAGGGGGGTGGGGCTGGGTCGCTTGCACCAATTGCAGCTGCAGGCTTGACATGGGGAGCTCTTTAGTCTCGGGTAGATAGGCCCGGATGACCGCTTGTACAATGTCAGCATTGCTACCGAGTATGATAGGGTACCGGACACACCAAGCGGTAGGCTTCGGGTATAGCGGTAGAGGCACACCCCAGGGAGTCGGCTACCCGCAATTCCGAAAAGGCTACTTGCTCATCTATGATGGCGGCCGTGTAACAGAGCGCTCTTATCCCTGGCCCAGGATTGTTGTCGGTGCGTACCTCGAATGACACCCCATACAGATAGTCCCGAAGTTTGTCGACAATGGCCCACTTAAGGGCCAAGAACTCGAGCTTGTGTACCGGATAATTCTGCTCGCTGGCCGTGAGACTACGGCTGATATACGCTACGGGTCGCAATCCTTCAGGATATTTTTGATGCAACACGGCCCCTAAGCCACTCAGACTGGCGTCCACGTGTAGGATGTAGGGTTGGTCGGGGTTGGCGTAGGCCAAGACCGGAGCAGCCGTCAAGCTTTGCTTCAAGTCGTGGAAGGCTTGGTCACACTCGGGGGTCCATTTATCCCCGAAGGGCTGTCTGACAGAGTGAGTCTTCTGGCCCGCCTCTCACGGGTATATTCTGAGTAGGCTGTTGAGGGTTTTGGCCCTACGTGAGTACCCCTCCACAAATCTGCGATAGTAGCCGCAAAATCCCAGGAACGAACGCAACTCCCCCACATTTTCTGGGCGAGGCCAGTTGGCGACAGCTTCTATTTTGGCGGGATCAGTGGCAATTCCTTCGCCGGACACTATGTGTCCCACGTACGTCACTGAGGTCTGGCAGAACCGGCATTTGTCCAGAGAGAGTTTGAGGCCTTCCTGGGACAATCTATCCAGTACCTTCAAGAGACGGACCTCGTGTTCCTTCAGGGTTTTCCCAAAGACTATTACATTACAGTGAATACACTTTATAACACGCCACAGCGGACGCCAACTCTATCTTACGCCACGGCGGACGCCAATACTATCATGCGCCACGGCGGACGCCAACACTCTCCCACACCCTCCACCGGGTGATCACACCCCGTGTCCGATCCTTACGGATTAGTCCCCCTGTTCAACTGTAGGTAACTATGTGTGTGTACCGGTGACTGTGCAGCCACAGTGTCTCGAACGAATAATTGGTACCGTTGGTGCACTTGTTGAAATACCTGCCGAGCACTCCAGTGCCCGGGACTGCTACGGTCTTCACAAAGGGTCTCTGCACGTCGACACTGCTCTCTCCCTCTAGGATCCGGGGCGATCCCACCCGGACTCCAACACTAACAAGCGGGGTCTGAGCCCAGACCTCCCACTCGATAGTATAGTCCCGATCAAAGTCTAAAGATACTGCGGGAGCAGGAACCTTGCTAGGGCGATCCCTAATTCAGCTTGACTCTACCGTGACTCAGGGCTAAATGGGCCTGGGGCACATGGCCTGCACCGGGGCAGATCCACCTCCCCTACACAGACACTCCATCTCCTCTCCTCTCCAACCAGCTCTCCTCCTGCCAATTGCACTCTCCTCCTTCGCGGGCTTTTAGCAACTCACTCTGTGCAGGCGCAAACTCCCGCTCTTTCAGGGTGAATCAGGGTCATGGCTACACAATATTAAAACCAATGTTAATAAAATATACTTTTACTTTGTCCTAAGTCTCTGGGTATGTGGAATAGAATAGAAAGCTGCACTTTATTTTCTACTAGCCTTTATTCCCACACAATATCTAAGAGACTTGAACTGGACTCTAAGAGTCCCCTCACAACCTTATACTTTTGGTTGAAGTGCCCATGAACCCCAAAATAGGTTCTGGGCTACCTGGAGTATCCCCCTTAACCTAGGGACATATATAGAATCATAGTTACAGGGACACTTTGCAATCCTTTGCCCCATTTACCTTTCTGGGCTAGGCTGAAGCAGGGAACCGTAACAGTGAGTCGCGCAAGGGTTTTCTAGGGGAGATATTGCCGGGACAATGTGCTTACATGTATCTCACAATCAAGCATGATTCTCGGGTACATTTTTAGGGGAACCGACAACTCTGAACCCCAACTACCTTGGCACATTCGGAAAACAATTTCTTCACAAAACCCCCCTTGAAACTCATACCCTAGCAATCCCTGCTCGCTGGCATCCCTGGAAAGGTAAAAATATGAAAAAAAATTATTGTGCAAAATACACATGTACAGTTGCTGGGCTCAAGAGCTGACACTCTTGAACCATAATATTCAGATCTGAGGTAATCAAATCAGGGCTTGATCTTTATTGAAAGCCTGGTTACTCTCACGGTAGACCAGGTCTCATCAAAACATTAATACCGGGATTGAGCACAGCAAGGAGGGCAAAATAAATTGTAATTTATTTCCTTTTCAGACAAACACACTCAAAAAAACTTACTGGGATGGGGAAACGAAATAAAATGTCCACGGAATGAATTACTTGAAAACAAAGTCTCTGGGCACCCCTGCACGAATGCAAGTGGGTGCACGATTTGAGCCATGCGAAAATCCTTGGCTAGGGGCACAATTGCCCCCCTGTATTTCCACCGAAAGGAATCTTTTCGTTGGGTCCTTACAGGATTCGTTCGGGAATCCTTAGCTCAAACAAATTCTGGAAGAGGGGCACGTTCCTTGGTTACAGTGTTGTTAACCCCTCACACTCCGGAACTGCTGACACTGTAACTTGGACGAGTCTTAGATGGAACTCAGATGAATCTAACTGGGACTGGGCTGCAGGCATTTTTATAGGGTTAAGGGTCCTATTCCTAACATACACACCCAATCCCCCCGTGGGAGAGAGAGAGAGGTAATTCACTCCAGCAGGAGCAGACACAAGACAGCACTAAAAGGTAAGTAAGAAAACTTGTATTCAAAAATATACATAGCACAAACAAGGACCGAAACGTTGGTCTTGTTTATGCTATGTTTATTTTTGAATACAAGTTTTCTTACTTACCTTTGAGTGCTGTCTTGTGTCTGCTCCTGCTGGAGTGGATTACTTTTCTCTTACTATTGGTATAGGACATGCACCGCAAACTGTTTATGGTATTGGGAGTGCCGGCTGCCCCATTTGTTTTGTGTGTGTATATATACATATATACTAAGTATATATATATGACTAACCCAAATTAGAAAATATCCATATAATATATGTTAGTAATAATACATTTGATCTTATTTTATAGAGAGTAGAAATATCTGGTATAAAAAAGAACACATTTCCCTAGGGTGTAGGTTAGAGTTAGATACAGAAATGTTTGTCAATATATTTGATTCGACCTTAATCTAAATTCTTGTAAATATTTATCAATCATTAGTATAATAAGGAGAAATGGGGAGGAGGGGGGGAAATTGTTTAAGTTTTATTATGTGTATTGATGTATTTTGATATACAGGCAGTCCTTGGTTATCCAACAGAATCCGTTCTGGAAGTAGCGTTGGATAGTGAGTCCCATGTTAATCAGTGGCAGTGAGTGTTGGATAACGCATTCCGGCGTCCTAGAATGGCCTTAGGGTTACATTGTAAAGCGTTGGATATGCCATACGTTGTAAAGTGAAATGTTGGATAACGAGGACTACCTGTACATATTTTTTTTTATTGCTCGTTCGTGCCATGTAGACAACAGGTCTCCAATTCTGTGTAAAATCTCCATTCATTCTTTCCCCTTCTGGGGATTGTTGTTGTTGTTATTATTGGTTGCTATGGAGACCTGCCGTCATACACATTGTCACTATTTGGAGTGTCGGGCTTTATACCTGTCGAGCGGTGGCACCTGGGGAGAGGAGTAGGGGGGACAGATAGCCTGGGGAGATCGGGAGGTGAGTGAGAGGTTGCCCCCTGGTGCGGGTCTCCTCTCTTCCCCTCAGGGAGCCTCGGGCTGGCGGGAGGAGCTTGGCACTGCACAGCCAATCAGCAATACGAGTGGGCGTACTCTGGCGCGATGGGGAGTGCATGCGGGCGTGCACGTGCATATTATTGGTGCGCGCGGGGACGCGAGTGCACCCACAGTCGCGTCATACGAGGGGCCAGTTTTGGTGCACATTTTTTATTATTTTGAGGTTAAACACTGGGTATATAAGGAGGGTCTAAAGCACTACTGTATTATACTCTTTGTTAAAGGACCGTAGGTTCGAAACGCGTAGGAGGGCGGCACTACCCCTGTGGATGATGTTATTTTGATTAATAAATTATTTTTTTAACCACCTGGCTCCCTGGCAGTGCGCTGATGTTTCTTCTTTTTCTCTATGTTGGAGGTGGCAGACTAATAGACTAGTGATATACTTGAACTGTAATGAACAACAGTCAGTCCTGGAGGAGCATGTGGAGAGCACAGACTGTCCTGGGAGCTATTTAGGTATCCCAGGACTAGGACAGCGGTTCCCCATAGGCCCGAGCTAGGCCCAAACCATTGGAGAGTATGTATTATAGGGTGGCCCATAGTTAGGGACCTTTTTCACTAGTGAGAGTCCGGTGACAACGCATAGTGGGACGGACTTCAGTGAGGAACGCCTCGTTCTTCACAGACCATGTGTACGGCTGCCGGTAGTAAGGAGTGAGGGGAGTTTTGTCGGAGGCACCGCATCGTGGGACGCTGCGTCTGCCTCCATAAAGGGAGTGAGGCCAACATTGCCCAGCTTCAGAGGGAAGGTACCTAACTGTGCACCAACACAACTAAAGGGGGTAGTGTTACCTTTCACACATTACTGGACATTGTGGGTGAAACGTGGCACCCAAAGGGGACCTGGATAGGACTAGAAGGAGGGAGAAGAGGTATTGATTTTCTTCCTGTAAGAGGAGAAGGGATTGTTATTGAGTATTGCCATTACTGTTGTTCTCATGTGTATGTGTGTGAGTATTATGTTTATGCCCTGGTGGTAAAGTTTCCTATGGTTCACATTATTGTTTCAGTGGTTATTCCCTGGTGGTATAGCTTCCTGTGAGGGTCATCCCGTCTGTGGAGGGATCCTCACAGGTGGAGGCTCTGCACCTTGCACCCCAAGCTCCCTATGTGCGGAGGCTCAGACATCTATATATCAAACAGGTTAACACTGCAAACGCGCAAATCTCCCTTAGTCGGGAATTGGGTGTTACATGTATATATTTTTGTAATGATGGCATCACAAGTAGAAGAAAGAGAATGACTAAGAAGCAACACTAACAAATAATTAAAGATTATTAATATCCTCCAAAGTCTCATGTAACAAGGAAAAAATAACTTAAAAATAAATAAAATATTTACTCATCAGATTTGTATTATCTAAACATCCCACAGAGTATGTCACTGGACTTATTTCTCTCTCTATACAGAATATGGATGTGTGTAAATATATATGTGGGTTAATATACGTGGGTGTGTTCTCTGTTTTCTGTAGCATATTGTTAACATAATGCTATGCTTCTGCAATTCTATTAAAACAAATGTTTGTATGAGTTATTTTCTATGAGATAGAGGTACGTCACAACATAGTGCTCTCACATCAAACTGTGTGCAGATAGCTACATTATCTAAAGCATTGGTGTTTTTGTAAGGTAAAAATGTGCTAGAACCCAATGTAAGAAAAACAAATCTGTATGTTAACTGCAATGAATAATCTAACTTCAAAAAATAAAAACTTTAGAGCCACTTTCCAATCTGCATTCCAGCCCTATTCCTAATAATGCCATCAACACTACAGTATAAGGCTGCGGACATAGTGCGTGCGGCAGAGCTCAAGGAGGCACTACTGTCACCTGAGAGTTCAGTGTCCTCAGTTGACGCGCGCGACAGAGAGGTGTGGCCTTGATGTCACCAGGCTGGTTCGCCTTCATTGGTTCAAACGCTCACATGACAGCGGCCTTGATGCGAAAAATCAAATGGATTTGTCTCCTCCAAATCCTGCCGCACCGTCGTGCTTCTGCTCGTGCTTCACTGCGTGCTGTATGGCCGGACTGCTTCACATAATGTTTTTGTTCGTGCCGCGCGCTGTGTCGCACGAGCTGTGGCACTCACTATGGCCGCAGCCTGTGGAGTTTCCTGTTCAGCTCTACAAAAGAGTCCCAATTCAGTTTTGATTAATGCAGTTCTCATTGTCTGACTAGAAAAGACGCTGAAAATATCAAATGATTGACTTGCAATGTGTGGCAGGCTGCCTTGGAGTCATTTTTTTAATTAAAGTTTTGCCAACGTGGGTCCCTGTCATGTACATCAGATTGCAAAAGGCAATTATCTTTTCGATAGGAATTGCAGAAGACGTTTAACACTTAGAAAAGGTGTAAATTAAGCCCAGTAAAGATGTGAAACTCCGATGCCTTTAACAATACCATGTGACTTCTTGGAAGACAAAAAACAACACTCCCTGCGGTTTCATTCCATTTAACAGCAGTGGGATAGAATTTCTGAAACTGGCACAAGTACAATTGCACAAAAGACCAATAATTTCTCACTAACAATAAGTGTTTGTGTTTTTTTACGTTGCCTTTATCTCATTTTTAACACGCACTAGCAATTTGTACTTTTTTGAAGCTTGAACCAAATTCAAGTTGGGTAATAAACAGACAGTGAATCCCTGTGCTTCTCCCTTTGGAGTCATTGAGTCGACCATGAACACCTCTGTATACCAAAGTATTCTAGCGTCAAATGTGAGGCCATCTGTCCGACAGCTAAAGCTTGGCCGAAATTGGATCATGCAACAGGACAATGATTCCAAGCACACCAGCAAATCTACAACAGAATGGCTGAAAAAGAAAAGAATCAAAGTGTTGCAATGGCCCAGTCAAAGTCCAGACCTCAACCCGATTGAAATGCTGTGGCTGGACCATAAGAGAGCTGTGCATAAACAAATGCCCACAAACCTCAATGAACTGAAGCAACATTGTAAAGATGAGTGGGCCAAAATTCCTCCACAACGATGTGAGAGACTGATAAAGTCATACAGAAAACGATTACTTCAAATTATTGCTGCTAAAGGTGGTTCTACAAGCTATTAAATCATAAGGTGTACTTAGTTTTTCACACATGGCTTCTCCATTTTGGCTTTATTTTTGTTAAATAAATCATGACACGGTGTAATATGTCATGTGTTGTTGTTCATCTGAGGTTGTATTTACCTAATTTTTAGACCTGCTAAGGAACAGATGATTGTTATTATGTCCTGATATGTAAAACCATGGAATTCAAAGAGGGTGTACATTCTTTTTCACATGACTGCAGTGTGGGGACGGCCGTGTGCGTACGCGTGCCTGTGCGGAGGCGCGTGCACGTGCCGCACACGTTTTGTGAGTATAGTGTGCGCCTGTATGTGCGTATGTATGTGAATGTATATGTGTGTGTATATATGTGTGTTTATGGATGTGTGTGTGTGTGTTTTCAAATAAATAAATAAATCCTGTAATAATTTTTTTTAGAACGTCGTACATACATACACACATACACACACATATACACGCATATACGTACATTTTCAGCGGCGGCAGCAGCCACGCAAATTCTTTCTTCTTTTCATCTTTCCCCCTGTCGGCCGGTTCCACTCTCCTTGCCGTGTGTGCGCGCAGCGCCATTATAGAAAGGCTGACTAACGTCAGCCAACTATAACTGCCGCGCGCGCACCCGCACTATAGAACCATAAGGAGGAGAGCAGGGAGCCTTGTAGCAGCTGATGAAGCCAGATTCATTGAAACTTCTGTCCAACCCATACCTGACAGGGGTTCGGGGCTTGAATTCCGATTTGTTTGTATGGCGGGACTATAAGAAGAGCAATTAATTATCAGTAGGAATAATTCCACTATTTGATTATAATGAATAGTTTTTTTCTTAACCTGGTGCTCACCGTCGTGCTGCAATCCCAACGCAAACCTATCTCTAAATATTTGCATTCTGGTACTGAGCCTGCTCTTTTTCTTTTTCACATTGAAGTAATATTCTTTGGATTATATTTTATCTATACAATATTTTACTAAAAAACGGAGGCGAAAGTCACCTTAGCTTTGAACGGAACGTGAACCTGTTACATCTGTAATAAGAAAAGTGTCACACAATTATTGCAGTATAGTACTGTAAATACTTATTTGTATTCTCACAAATGAAAAATGCAAAAACCCTGCAGTAGGAAGTAATCATTTTTAAATGCTTTCTAAATAATTTCTTTGCATGCAATAATAAATTACAGTAATTTGACTTCCTTGTCGCATTACTGCATTTTCACATGTTCATATTTTCAAATCAAACAGAAATGGTGACTTTGCTAGTACTTTATATTCGTGCCTTGTACATACACAAATCAGTGTTCCAAACGTGCTCATTTTGTGTGCTTTTTTGGTGGATCTTCAAGGTGCGAAACCACAAAAGTTGGTTCCTTGGACAACATTAGTTTCCCATTAATACTTTATATGAGGCAGAACTTTCAAAGTATTATAAAAAAAGGTGTGTGCGTCGAGCACGCGCATTTTAAGTGAAACGTCTTTGTCTTTTGTCACTGTTTTGCCACACAAATTGTATTTGTATTAAAAATCAAAACACAATTTCAGTGCCAAAACGCAATGAAGTTTGACTTAGAACACATGTTTAAGCAATTTGCAATTCTATATTAATAATAACAGTGAATTCCTTGTGTGTGTATGTATGTCTTTATTCATATAGCGCCATTAATGTACATAGCGCTTAGTGTGTGTGTCTGTGAGTCAGTCAGTGTGTGTGTCTGTGTATCAGTCAGTGTGTGTGTGTGTGTGTGTGTGTCAGTGTGTGTGTGTGTGTGTGTGTGTGTGTGTGTGTGTGTGTGTCGGTGTGTGAGTCAGTCTGTGTGTGTGTGTCAGTCAGTCAGTCTGTGTGTGTCAGTCAGTGTGTCTGTGTATCAGTCAGTGTGTGTGTGTGTCAGTCAGTCAGTCTGTGTGTATCAGTCAGTGTGTCTGTGTATCAGTCAGTGTGTGTGTGTGTGTCTGTGTATCAGTCAGTGTGTGTGTGTGTGTGTGTGTGTGTGTGTGTGTGTGTGTGTGTCGGTGTGTGTGTGTGTGTGTCGGTGTGTGTGTGTCGGTGTGTGAGTCAGTCAGTCTGTGTGTGTCAGTCAGTGTGTCTGTGTGTGTCAGTCAGTGTGTCTGTGTTTATCAGTCAGTGTGTGTGTGTGTGTGTGTGTGTGTGTGTGTGTGTGTGTGTGTGTGTGTGTGTGTGTGTGTGTGTGTGTGTGTGTGTGTGTGTGTGTGTGTGTGTCAGTCAGTGTGTGTGTGTGTCAGTCAGTGCGTGGTCAGTGTGTGTGTGTGTGTGTGTGTGTCAGTCAGTGCGTGGTCAGTGTGTGTGTATGTGTGTGTGTGTGTCAGTCAGTGTCTGTGTGTGTCAGTCAGTGTGTGTGTGTGTGTGTATTTGTCAGTCGGTGTGTTTGTGTGTGTGTCAGTCAGTGTGTATGTGTGTATGTGTGTCAGTCAGAGTGTATGTCTCTCTGTGTGGTGTGTGTGTGTTATTCTCAGGGTCCTGCCACCCCACTCTCCTGACTCTCTTCACTCCCCCTCTCCCTCCCGGCAGAGCTACAGACACGGCTGTGTGTGATGGTGGCTTCTGCGGGAGCAACACCCCGCCCTCCTGGCAGAGGTACGTAGACACGGGAGGGAGGGGCAGTCTGAGTGCCCCGGAGCAGGCCCCAGTCTCTCCCCTGGCTGTGCTGTGCCCTGCTTGGCGGAGGCATGGGGACAAGGGGGGGCTTGGCGGCTCACTGGGGAAAGGGCTGCGGGGCATGTGCGCGCTCAACCCCCCCCTTCTCCCTGTTACTGGACCAGAGCAGCCCCCTCCCTCTCTCCTCCCCCCCAGCAGAGCCACAGCACCCGAATCTCGAGGAGAGAGTGAGAGTTGTGTGTGTGTCCAGCGGTGACTCCACCTGGTGGAAGCTGGCAACACTGACAGCCTCTTCTGCCAGGAGTGATGTCACTTCCGTCACCACTGACTTCTGCCTCAATCAACTGCATTCACTCCGCTAAAGAAGTTTCGCTTCAAAAATAAATAAAAGAAGTGTTGCTGTGTTAGTTTTTGGTATTGCATTTTTGCTTTTGGTCAGTGGTTGAAGTGTAATGTACTGTACTATGGGGCACAGAGTAACACAGCTTTAATTGTAACCGTAAAATACCACTACGTCTTTACTGACACCCTTCTAGTTGTATGTATGTATGTATTTCTTTATTTATATAGCACCATTAATGTACATAGCGCTTCACAGCAGTAATACACGTGACAATCATTTAAATAACAAATAATACAAATAACAGGTCATGGGAATAAGTGCTTCAGACATAAAAGTATCATTTTGAAAGAGGAGTCCCTGCCCTGAAGAGCTTACAATCTAATTGGTAGGTAGGAAGAACATACAGAGACAGTAGGAGGGCATTCTGGTAAGTGTGTCTGTAGGGGCCAAGCTTTATGTATCAGGTGTATAGTATTAGCCACCGTGCTACTCATATGCTTCTTTATGCAAGTGTGTCTTAAGGTGGGTCTTAAAGGTGGATAGAGAGGGTGCTAGTCGGGAATTGAGGGGAAGGGCATTCCAGAAGTGTGGGGCAGTCAGTGAGAAAGGTTTAAAGCGGGAGAGGGCTTTAGATACAAAGGGGGTAGTGGGAAGGCATCATTGAGCAGAACGCAAGAGTCGGGATGGTGCATAGCGATAAAATAGGGCTGAGATGTAAGGAGGGGCAGAAGAGTGTAAAGCTTTAAAAGTGAGGAAGATAATTAAGTGGGCGATGCGGGATTTGATTGGAAGCCAGAACAGTGATTTCAGCAGGGGAGACGCTGAGACAGATTTAGGAAAGAGTAGAGTTATTCTGGCAGCAGTGTTATGGATAGGTTGTACGGGAGACAAGTGAAAGGCAGGAAGGCCGGACAGCAGGAGGTTACAGTAATCGAGACGGGAGAGAATGAGGGCCTGAGTAAGAGTTTTAGCAGTCGAGTAACAGAGGAAAGGGCGTATCTTTGTAATATAGCAGAGGAAAAAGCGACAGGTTTTAGATACGTTTTGAATGTGAGAGGAGAATGTGAGAGAGGAGTCGAGTGTGACCCCTAGGTAGCATGCTTTGGCTACTGGGTGGATTATAGTACTTCCAACAGTAATGTGGAAGGAGGTAGTAGGGCCAGGTTTGGGAGGAAGTATGAGGAGCTCTGTTTTGCCATGTTAAGTTTAAGTCGGCGGAGGGCCATCCAGGATGATATCGCAAAGAGTTTTTCAGAAACTTTGGTCTGTACAGCAGGTATAAGGTCAGGGGTTGAAAAGTAAATTTGTGTGTCATCAGCAAAGAGATTATATTTAAACCCAAGAGATTTGATTAGGTCACCTACAGAAAGTGTGTACAGAAAAAAGAGTAGAGGTCCCAGGACAGAACCCTGGGGTACCCCCACAGAGAGATTGATACAGGAAGAGGTGTTAGCAGAAGAGACACTGAAAGTACGATGGGAGAGGTAAGAGGAGATCCAGGATAATGCTTTGTTACGAATACCAAGAGTATGGAGAATGTGAAGGAGAAGATGGTGGTCCACGGAGTCAAATGCTGCAGAGAGATCATGTAATATGAGCAGAGTGTAATGATCTCTGTCTTTGGCAGCAAGGAGGTCATTATTTATTTTAGTGAGGGCTGCTTCAGTCAAGTGAGCAGTGTGGAAGCCAGATTGTAGAGGGTCTTGAAGAGAATAGGTGTTGAGAAAGTGGAGCAACGAGAGAATACAAGATGTTCAAGGAGTTTGGAGGCAAAAGGCAGGAGGGAGACAGGTCGATAGTTAGAAGGACAGGTAGGGTCATGCTTGCTGTTTTTGAGTAATGGTATAACTGTTGCATGTTTGAAGGAGGAGGGAAAGTTACCAGACTATAGTGAGCACGGGGATCATAGTAGGAGCAAGACGTTTTAGGAGATGGGAGGGAATGGGGTGAAGAGGGCAAGTAGTAGGTAGAGGGTGAAGAGGAGATCAGCAGTGACACATCCTCCTCTGAGACAGCAGCAAAAGAGTCAAGGAAGGTAGGAGGAGAGTTGGGACGCGGTGTAGGATGGGAGGAGGAAACAGAGGGGATGTTCTGACGTATGGATTCCACCCAAAGAATATTCAGCAAAGTTCTGTGATGAGATAGAGGAAGAAGAGGCAGCTCAGGGTGTTTGAGTAGAGAGTCAAAGACAGAGAAGAGTTTGCATGGATTAGACTTGTGCGTGTTGACTAGTGAAGAAAAGTAGGGTTGTTTAGCCTGAGAGAGGGCAAAGTTGAAACAGGATAGCATACATTTGTAGGGAAGGAAGTCTGCAAGAGTATGAGATTTCCACCTGAGGCATTCAGAGGAACGAGTGGTGGAACGCAGCATACAGTACGCATGTGTGAATTTGCGCTTTTGGTCAGTGGTTGAAGTGTAATGTACTGTACTATGGGACACAGAGTAACGCGGATTTAATTGTAACCATAAAATACCACTATGTCTTTACCGACACCCTTCTAGTTCCATTTCCCATTTACAGAGACATTTATTTTAGTAAGCCTCCCTGCTTTTCAATTTCTAATCATAAATACTGTAGAAACCAAGGCAGGTTCTTCCTGATAACTCACACTACCAATGAGTCTGCTTAAAGTAGTGGAAATAATGTGCAATCTCTTTATTCCACCTTGTTGACCTGTTTATCCTAGTATGACCTGCTGCTGCTGTTGATAGCGTGGAAGCCTTCCATTCAGTTTGATTTATTTCTCAACTAGATGGCTGCTGGGTCTCAAACACAACTGCTGATGTTTTTGATGTAGGTGTTCTTAGTGATATCTCTAGGGTCCCACTATTGTATAGTCGTTTCCTTCCATGGCCACAATAAACCACCACAACTCCTTCCCAGCCCTTCTCTTTTAAAATGCTATGTAGATTCACACTCGATGTGTGTGTATCTGTGTGCTGGTACTTGTAAATGACGAGAAATTACAATATCCATTGATTTTTAATGTTTAGTGAAATGTGGAAAAGTTATTAGTGCAGAAATTATTGCAGAAAAGTGGCAATTTCACATGATTTGCAAACTAGCACAAACATTTTGTACATCTCTAGCCCTTTTTTCCTGTGTACTATATTTTATCTGATTTCTGTCACTGTTTTGAAGATAATACAAAATGGTGAGGAAACGGGTCGGGGGAGAGAGTGAGATGAAGAGGGAGTGGAAAGTGAGAAGTAGAGAGGGAGAGGGAGAGGGAGAGGATAATTAGAGGTAAAGGGGGAGAGAGTGAGGGGTAGAGGGGGTGAGGAAGAGGAAGAGGGGAGAGAGAGATGTGGGAAGAGTGAGAGGAAGAGGGGGGAGATTGAGGGGTAAGAGTGGGGAAGATTGAGAGGGAGAGGGAGGGGAGAATAAGAGGTAAAGGGGGGAAGAGAGAGGAAGAGGAGGAGAGAGTGAGGGGGGAAGACTGAGAGGAAGAAGGGTGAAGAGTGAGCAAGAGGGAGGAGAAAGTGAGGAAAGGGGGGGGGAGAGAGAGATGGAAGTTTGACAGGAAGAGGGAGGGGAGAATGAGAAGTAGAGAGGGAGAGGGAGGAAAAGTGGGGGAGAGGAAGAGGGGGGCAGAGTGAGATGGAGGGGGAGAGGGAGAGAAAGGGAAGAATGAGAACCAGAGGGGGAGAGAAGTTGTGCAGCATGTGAGACAGGTGAGGAGGAAATCATGATGGGGAGAAGCAGAAGAGGAGGGGGCATGTAGGAGGAGAATCAGGTGAGGAGAAGAGCATGTGGTGGAGAATTAGGGTTAGATTTGGAAGATGTGGGAGAGACTGAAAAGGAAAACGTTTAATAAAATATTGTGACATAGTCCCAGGATAATGGGCAGCTTTCTATCTAATTTATAGAAGAAAGTGCAGATTTAGTTTGGAAGTGATGGAAGTGATCCACTCCACAGATTCACAGTCACTAAGGCTGGTGGATAGGAAATCCATACCTGACTTTACAAGGGTGCTTGTTTCTCACTCACCTGCTCACCTAATTACTAGAACAGGTATTTAGAGCAGAGAGGGTTGTTTTTTTTCAGTCTCTCTTCTAGAGCCTGGAGGCTGGGGCACGCTGCTCCCCTGTATCCAGTTTGGGGAGGATGCCCCCTTCATGATCTTTGCTGTCCGGAAGAATTGCCTGGACTCTGGGGACGCTGTCCCATCTATCATCTATCAAAAAACTGTGGATATTATTGTGTATCTAGTGACCCTAAATGAGAGGTATTGTTTAAGCTGGGGATCAGGATAGTTTGTAACCATTAATTATTTGTCTTAACTCTGTGCCCAGGACATACTTGAAAACGAGAGGTAACTCTCAATGTATTACTTCCTGGTTAAATATTTTATAAATAAATAAGTTGGCCCAGCAACAGTTAGAGAAGCTTATTCTGCTGTGTAATTAGATCCCTGAAAGGGATAGGATTTCTTTTTATGATTTCTTTGGTTTCTTAAAGTGACAGTGTGTGAAATATTATATCACTGATAGGAGTAAACCACTGAAGGTTAATGACTGAGTGCCTCCTACTTATACCTGCTAAAGCTGCAGTCCCTTTAGTGGGATGAAAATAAAGCAGGCAGAAGCCTGAGTTAAGCAACATAATGCTTCATATTATCCTGTTATTTCTCTAATTAACCCTAGAAGACTGTGTCGTGAAGAGCCCAGACAGACGTCAGCGCTACAAAAGAGGGGCGTTTGTCACAATGTAGCCCATGTATCCCCCCACCCTAAGTGAGATTGGGGGAATACGCTATGGATGCTACTTGTGCTGCCATTACCTGTTGGCTCACAAGAGCCTAAGCCTCTGCCATGGGGGGCCCGGGGTGATATAGTACAATACTCTGTGCAGCGCCTCCACCTGTGAGGGATCCCAGCGTAGTGGGAGGAGCCCCTCACAGGACCCAATAACATCAATCACACACTGTGTATAAACAATAACATTTACTGGCACAGGTATAACTCTTAACACTCTAATGGTTACTTATAGGTACACCTACCCCACACCTTATTCCCCTAACACCATGTACCCAGGAGTCCCAAGAGTCCCTCATCCACCCAAGTGTGAGACAGCGCTGCCCACTAATTTGAGTTGAAGGGTGGTGCACGTGTTGTGGTGAAGGTACCTGCCGGGTGTGTCCACACCCGGGCGCGCAAATGCTGTACTTGGAATCCCTGCTCCAGAAGGGTGATTCCATGTCGTGATCCACCTCTATGTGGATAGCTCCCGCATGGGGTGATCCACCTCTGGAATGTCTCTTATCTCTGAGAGCTGCAGAGTGATTCACCCTTGTCACCAGTGGCTAGGATATCCACGCTTCCTGCCTGTAACCCTCACTTAAACTGGCTCTACAGTACCGTGTCCCTATCCTATGGGGTGGTCCCTGCAGCAACCACAAGCTGCGGGGATTCAGGGCCTTGCTGGGGCCTAAGGGGATCTCTGGCCTAGTGCAGGGGCCACTTGCTCCCTGCACATGCACACCCTACCCTTACTCTGTCCCAGCTCTGACTGCCTCTTCTTCCTGAGCACGCCAAAGGTATCTATCTCCTTGCAGGAGATCTGGCTGCGCGATTGGCTCCCTGGCGTCACGTGGTTAGCAGCCCCAGGGGCTGTTGGATATTGTAATCCCTTGCAGAACCCTTTCCTATGGCCGCTATCTGTACAGCGCATGCGCGACTTGATAATGGCAGCAGCTCGCAACTGCGCATGCGCAACTTTGGGAAGGCCATGAGCTATTTATTTATTTATAAAATATTTTACCAGGAAGTAATACATTGAGAGTTACCTCTCGTTTTCAAGTATGTCCTGGGCACAGAGTTAAGACAAATAGTACATGGTTACAAATACAGTTACATAAATGAATAGGGTATACATTATATACAAGACATTGCATGCACAGTTAAAGAAAATATATGTTATGGGCATATGTAACAGTTACAGACCAGATTAAAATGTGAGACAGCCTTAGATTTGAAAGAACTTAAACTGGTGGTGGATGTGAGAGTCTCTGGTAGGTTGTTCCAGTTTTGGGGTGCACGGTAAGAGAAGGAGGAACAGCCGGATACTTTGTTGAGCCTTAGGACCATGAACAGTCTTTTGGAGTCAGATCTCAGGTGATAGGTGCTGCATGTGGTAGAGGTGAGGAGCTTGTTCAGCTAGCTGGGTAGCTTGCCCATAAAGAATTTAAAGGCAAGACAGGAAAGGTGAACTTTGCGCCTAGACTCTATTGATGACTAATCTAGTTCTTTGAGCATTTCGCAGTGATGTGTGTTGTAGTTGCATTGGAGAACAAAACGACAAATTGAATTGTAGAGGGTGTCAAGTTTGCTAAGGTGGGTTTGAGGTGCCGTGCCATATACTATGTCTCCATAGTCAATAATTGGCATTAGCATCTGCTGTGCGATACGCTTTCTGACCAGGAGACTTAGGGAGGATTTGTTCCTGTAAAGTACCCCTAGATTGGCGTTGGTCTTGGTTGTCAGGGTATCAATGTGCATTCCGAATGTTAAGTGGGAGTCAAACTATAAGCCCAGGTATTTAAAACTAGTGACAGGGTTAGGGTGGTGTTAGTGTTGGTTCTAATATGGAGCTCAGTTGCTGGAAGCTTTAAGAATTTAGTCTTGGTCCCAAATACCATTGTTACAGTCTTGTCAGTGTTTAAAAACAGTTTGTTTTGGGAAATCCAGTTTTCGAGTCTCAAAAAGTCAGACTGAAGTATGTGTTGAAGGTCAGAGAGGCTATGGCTGTGTGCATATAGGATTGTGTCATCTGCATACATGTGTATTGAGGCTTCCTTACAAGCTGTGGGAAGATCATTAATGAACACTGAGAAGAGTAGGGGCCCCAGAACAGAACCTTGCGGGACACCACAGGTGATATCCAGGGGGTTGGAGTTAGAGCCTGAGATGGGCACATGTTGGGATCTTCCTGATAGGTAGGACTGAAACCAGTTTAAAGCATGCTTCCCTATTCCAGAGCTCTGGAGTTTGTTAAGCAGGATAGCATGATCAACTGTATCAAAAGCCTTTGCAAAATCTAGGAATACTGCACCAGTGAGTTGTCCCCGTTCCATTCCACACTGGATTTCATTGCAAACTTTTAGCAGGGTAGTTACGGTGGAGTGTTTGGGACGAAAGCCAGAGTGGAATTGGCTAGGGAAATTTGTCTTTGTGTAGTAGTCGTTTAATTGGGAGTGGACACATTTTTCCATTCCTTTGGATAGAATTGGGAGAAGTGAGATTGGTCTGTAGTTTGAGACAGTGTTTTTGTCCCCACTTTTGAAGATTGGGACAACTCTGGCAGTTTTCCAGGTCTTAGGGATATGGCCTGCAGACAGGATAGAGTTGACTATGGAAGCAATTGGTTTGGCAATGGCTGGGGCACCAAGTCGCAGGAACCTAGATTGTAGAAAGTCAGGTCCGCATTGGCTGCTTAATTTTAGTTTGAGGAGCGCTTGTGTAATCTCCTCTTCAGATACTGAGCCAAATTGAAAATTGTGGGCAGTGTTGGGAAGGGGTGGGGCTATGTGGGCACTCCAAGGATGAGATTCAGGTTTGTGGTTTGGGCTGCGTTTCGCTAATAAGTTAGTGGCACACCCCACAAAGTAATCATTGAATGCATTTGCAATGTCAGTGGGGTTTGTCAGAGTAATATCCCCCTTAGTGATATTACTTGGTTGTTGATGGTTAGGAGGCTGGAATATATTGTTGATAACCTTCCAGAAGTTAGCTGGGTTTGATGTATTTTGGTGGAGATTGTCAGAGTAATATTGTGCTTTTGCGTGCCTTGTTTGCCTTGTGCACATGTTCCGCAGGCATCTGTAGTGATTGAGATCCTTGGTAGTGCCAGTTAATTTGTAGCTTTTCCACAAGGTATCCCTGAGCTGGTAGAGTGCAACAAGGTCAGTTGTAACCCATGGAAGATGCCCCCCCCCCACCCTTATTTTGTGTAGTGGAGCATGGGTATCGCAGAGTTTTAAGAACTCGGAATGGAAATAGTCGAGCGCAGAATCAGGGTCGGGAATTAAATCGATTATGTGCCATGGGCAGTTGGTAAGGTCATCCAGAAACTGTTGTGGGTTAAAGTTTTTAAATGTTCTAGTGAGGAGAACTTTAGGGCTTGAATGGGGCGGTTTAATTTTCCTTACACAGTACACTATTGCATGGTCACTGAAAATATCAGGAAGGATGCCAGAGGATTGGATTCTGCTGGGGTTTGAGGAGAGAATCCAGTCTAGCAAGAAATGGTTATGCGATTTCAGGTTTGTCCATGTGGGTTGGGAAATGAGTTGTGATAGGTTAAGTGACTTGAGTTATATCTGGATTTTATGGTTTTTAGGGTCAAGCCAGTTGAAGTTGAAATCCCCAAGAACTAGCAGCTCACTCTTCTCGTTCAGAGAGGAAATGGAGCCAAGAAACTGAGTGATATCAGCCAGGGATTGTAAAGGGGCTTTAGGGGGGCGGTAGATGCCAGCGAGCAAGATGGGCTTCGAAAAGGGGAGGCTGATTTTGCCAACTAGAATTTCAAAATAGCGTGGGCTTGGGGGGCAATTTAACAGTGTAAATTGTAATGTGTCTGCAATATAAAATAACACCCCTCCTCCTCTCTTTGACCTATCTCTCCTAAAAATGGAGTATCCCTGAATGGCGATATTTGCATCAGGGGTTTTATGGGTTAGCCATGTTTCTGTAAGAACGATGGCTTTGGGTTTATGCATAAGGCACCATGCCCTTAGTTCGTCCAGTTTGGGCAGCAGGCTCCGAATATTTATATGGGCAACCGATAGCCCTTTTTGGAATTTAAAGGTGGAATTCTCAGGGGCATGGGACAGATTTGAAATGGGAGGACCTGGGTTTGGTTCAATATCACCTGCTAAAGAGAGTAATAGTATGATCAGAAATTTGGGTACTGCTGCGACACACTTTATTCGAGCAAATACCCAGTATGTACCTGGCAGATACCTGGAATGCGCCGCTCCTCACCTCTGACAAGCCCCGTTGAGTTTGCCTTCCCAGCCATGGTTCATGCCTGGCTGACGGGCGGCTGATCTGTTAAATGATAATGATTAGGATTTAATAGGCTGCAATGCTTCGCGTGTCTACCAGATGGCATAAATTCATGAATTGTAATGCAGTATATATATATATACTGTGCAGTATTGCAGCCAGCGGGAATAAAATGCTTCAATCCCTGCCTGGAAAATAACGCAATGCACTCGGGCAGAAAACAGTCACAAACCTCAATACACCCGAGTATACCCGAATTCGTGGGACTAGCCGAGCTCGAATAAAGTGTGTCGCCAGTGTAGTTGTTTGCAAGTTGTAGATTTGTGGTGTTTGCCATTTGAGTGAGCAGTGGTTGGTGTGCTGGTTTTTAGAGTTCTCCACCAACATTCCATAGATAGTGAAAGGCTTTTGAGTAGTCCAAGGTGTATGGTGATGTTGGGTGTGGGCCAGGATGGAAGAGTTTGTAGTGTATAGAGGGAGTAACATCTCCATGAGGCCAGGAGAAAGAAAAAAGTTAAGATACATAGCAGGTTCATGATGCCAGAGGTAGGCAGTGCTGCATGGAGCTGTTGTGAGTGTGTGCAGACTAAACAGCAGGGGTGTGCCTGTTCCTTGACAAATGTTTTGCTGCATTGCAATGCTAGTCAGTTCTGGGTTTCAGTGGGCTGAGTTGGTGTGGGAGTTATTTTTGTGCAGTCAGTTTTGGGAGAGGCTGCAGTGAAATAAGTTGTAAAGGAGTGTGGGGTTAAAATATGCAGGTTAACAAGCATGGGATCAAAGTGTGGTCATATAAGCTCACCGTTTGTTGCCTTGAGTAAGAGTTTGCAGAAAGGATGTAGTCCCCAGTCACCTCTAGTCAAACTATAGTCTAACTATATTGTCACTTTAAATGCATCACTCTTAAGATGCCAATGCTTCCTTGCCAATGCAAGGGGAATATGTGTTTTATACATCTAAAGCAGTCACATGACCCTGCCCCCGCCCCAATAAATCAGCTTGTTCCAGTTGGTCAATTAACAGCACAGAGTTAAGAGGGGAAAAAAAACAAAACACCTTTTGATATTCAAACATACCAAACTTATCACTGCTTAAGGCCACTGAGTAAATCTTTTAAACAGGACTTGCACATTAGGAACATACCAAACTTATCACTGCTTAAGGCCACTGAGTAAATCTTTTAAACAGGACTTGCACATCAGGAAAATACCAAACTTATCACTGCTTAAGGCCACTGAGTAAATCTTTTAAACAGGACTTGCACATCAGGAACATACCAAACTTATCACTGCTTAAGGCCACTGAGTAAATCTTTTAAACAGGACTTGCACATCAGGAACATACCAAACTTATCACTGCTTAAGGCCACTGAGTAAATCTTTTAAACAGGACTTGCACATCAGGAACATACCAAACTTATCACTGCTTAAGGCCACTGAGTAAATCTTATAAACAGGACTTGCACATCAGGAACATACCAAACTTATCACTGCTTACGGCCACTGAGTAAATCTTTTAAACAGGACTTGCACATCAGGAACATACCAAACTTATCACTGCTTAAGGCCACTGAGTAAATCTTTTAAACAGGACTTGCACATCAGTAACATACCAAACTTATCACTGCTTAAGGCCACTGAGTAAATCTTTTAAACAGGACTTGCACATCCGGAACATACCAAACTTATCACTGCTTAAGGCCACTGAGTAAATCTTTTTAACAGGACTTGCACATCAGGAACATACCAAACTATGGAGCGCAACATCTGCCATTCTGCGATCACTGTAATGGCCGCCGCAACTCTTCTGCGCATGCGCGAGCCTCCGCACATGCGCGAACCCAACAAACATGGCCAGCCCGTCGCCACCTGTAACAGCCCCCACCGTACGGGAGCTAAGGGAGGGGAAACGGAGGTCCGGTGAGCCAGAGAGGACCTGGCTACACAATATATATATTTTTTAATTGCCATGGTTAAGGTGTTGTGGGGAAAAATGAGCGACCCTGCAGTTAAAAAACACAACATTTTTTAAAAGACTCTAGCACTGTACTATTGTCCTGTATGTTGCTCGGATCATAATCATATTTTTACTGGGTTCAAAATAATATTTTACACTTGCAGACTGCTCATTTTAGAAGCCAAGCACCTCTTCTGGAACATATGTGAAATCATGTAACAAGTTTGTACCCTCACGACACATTATGCAAGAAATGCTTATATAAGGTGTATTTCACTAAATGAATGAGTTCACAGGTACCACCCCACTCATGACTAGTCTGAAGGTCACAGGTTGTGGCTATGTGGGTGGAACTGTGGTATTGTGGTGTAAATACATGGATATTGGACAGAATCTACTGTAGGTACATTCTAGGCATGCACGAGACCTTACTGAAAACATTAACAGTTATACTACACAAGCAGGATGATTTTTGCAAAATGTACAAAAAGAGATGAACGTACCCTCCCCCCCCCATGCTGGGAGGAAATTGTCGCACCTTCCCTCCCATCATAATAAAGTTGACACAAACATGTGGAGACGGCAAAGAGATATTAACATGTCTGGCAACAAAGAAGATAGAAAGGCAGATGGGATTGTGAGCAAACGTTTAGGGTTTGTGACATGGTATAAATATATGTATCAGGGCATTGGCGTTACTTTAATGCGCGTCCAGCTCACCCTTGGATAAATTATGTTTGAATTTCTTGGGTTGTACACACAAAAGCTCGAAGTCACGTAGGACCAGATTATAGAACGTGTATCCAGATTTTGAGCGGTCCATTCATCCCACCAGGTCTGTGGAAGTTGGCGTTGATGAGGATTGTAATATTATACACTCACCATTTGCACCCAGGTCAGTCTTCTTCCCATACCAATCCAAGGGGGGATTTGTGGACACGTTCTATAATCTGGTCCTACGTGACTTCGAGCTTTTGTGTGTACAACCCAAGAAATTCAAACATAATTTATCCAAGGGTGAGCTGGACGCACTGGACAAGCTTAAGGCCAATCACGGAATAGTAATCAGACAGGCAGACAAGGGGGGAGGAGTGGTCGTCCAGGATCTGTCGGCCTACTTAGCTGAGGCGTGCAGACTCCTGGGCTACCGGGCCTCCTACACCTTGTTAGAGTCGGATCCAGTGACCACCTATCAGTTGTCACTGAGGGAACTCCTCACTACTGCACAGGGTGAGGGTATTATTTCGAAATCTGAATTTAAGTTTTTATATTCCACACATCCCCGCACTCCCATCTTTTATCACTTACCCAAAGTGCACAAGTCCCTGTCCAATCCCCCTGGAAGACCCATAGTATCGGGGGTGGAGTCGATGACATCGAGCCTGTCCCAATATGTTGATTATTTTCTCCAACCCTATGTAGTCTCACTTAGGTCCCATATTAGGGACACGCTCCATGTCATCGACTCCATCTCCGAGATCAAGTGGAAATCTACCTACCTATGGGCAACATGCGATGTCACATCGCTTTATACTTGCATTGAACATGCCAGGGGGCTAGAAGCTATCAAATTTTGGTTGGACAGGGACCTGTCATTTCCGGATAAACACAAGTCATTTATTATAGATTGTATTCACTTCATCCTCACACACAATTACTTTTTATTTGAAGACAATTTCTATTTACAGATCTGTGGAACGGCCATGGGTACGAGATTCGCTCCTAGTTATGCCAACCTCTTTATGGGGTATTGGGAAGAATTGACCATATGGCAAAACACCTTACTCGGGGCGGGTCTCGTATACTATGGCCGCTTCATAGATGACATCATTATCATTTGGGATGGGGACAAATCGGTGTTATCTGGCATTTTGAGTTCCTTCAGTGACAATCTTTTGGGGTTAAAATTTACATTCGACATTAATAATCTAACCACCATTTTTCTGGATCTGGCTCTTAGTATAGACACAGACTTGAATATCATTACCACCACACATTTCAAGTCTGTGTCTGTCAATAGCTACGTCCATGCGTCCAGCAACCATCACAAGCAATGGCTCGACAATATTCCCTTGGGGCAGTTCCACAGAATACGTAGGAACTGCACAAGGGATGTTGATTTTAGGAGCCAGTCTATAGCACTTGGAAACAAGTTCTTATCTAAAGGGTATGATCCTGACCTGATTTCTGAATCGTATGACAAGGTGAGCTCATCTGACCGTACAACTCTATTGAACCAGTCCAAAAAGAAACAACTACAAAAAGGGACTCGTCTCGGTTATAATACACCATCAGTACATTCATGGACAGAGGCTCCAACTTTGAGGTTCATTACCACCTTTAATAAATCATTTAAAGCCATTAACAAAATTCTGAATGATCACTGGTCTGTTCTTAAGTGTGATCCCCATTTAGGACCCACCTTGCCTGATAGAGCCACTGTTACATACAGAAAGGCTAGAAGTATCAAAAGCATTTTAGCTCCCACGAGACTTAGGTCTTGTCCCTTGTCTATCAGTGCCAAGCTTCAAAAGGGCCCAATGGGCAATCATCCCTGTGGACGGAGTCGATGCATTACCTGCAAGCACCTTCTGAGCCAGAGTACTGTCAGTTCCACTTTAAGAGGTACCACGCACACTATCAAAAGTTCCATTACTTGTCTAAGTACATATGTTGTGTACATGATCCAGTGTGGATGTAATCTAAAATATATTGGACGCACCACGAGGACTCTTGGAACTAGGTTTCTGGAACGTAGGAGAAATGCACTAAAGGGTCTTAGTACCCATAGTCTGTCCAGGCACTTCAAAGCATTTCACCAGCAAGACCCCAAAACCATGACAATAATAGGAATTGAGACCATCTCATCCAGTGCCCTTGGTGGGGATCGGTTCAAGACCCTATGTATGCGGGAATCCTTTTGGATCCACCAGATGGGTACTTTGAGTCCGGCTGGACTTAATGAATGCCTTGATGTGAGCACCCTCGTTTGATGTCTCCTTGGACGGTTCTTCCTGCCACTACTGCCTCTGCACTCTGCCATCTTCTGTCTGGATCCCTTCTGGATCCTACCCCATTCCCCTTTCCCTTTCCCCCTTCTCCTTTCCCCCCCCCCTATCCTACCCCCAACCCCCCCCTCCCTCCCCTCTTCCCCCCTTCCCCTTCCCCCTCTTCCCATCCCTTCCTCCTGTCCCATTCCTTCTCACCCTTCTTCCAGCTCGGAGCCAGCTATACTCACTTTTTTATTCACTCATTTTATAGCATTTAGATTTTTGGGTAAACACACATCTATTATAACAGTACACATATATATAAAGAATATATACATTTATACACATATATATATTTATAATCACATCCATTATACATTTTAGATAGTCACTACACCCATTAGTTTATTTCATTTTTATATAATATGCACTAATTGTATTCTTTGAGTGGTAGCACACATAATTGGTTAGTACATTTACACCGAATAAGGTTCAATGTATCCTAGTACATTCCTTCACTGTTTTTTATGCACTATATATATATATTTTTATACATTGTCCCATTAGTGGTTTATTTCCTGATATCCCCCTGGACGTGGCAATTACCAGCTCCCTCCTAGATGTCTGCTTCATCGCGGGACCTAGGATAGATTTATATTAATAGTATATATATTTTTTATGAAGTGTTGTTAATATCACTATGCTATCCTGCTGTGCTTTCTATTGGTAATTTGTATATCTCTGATTTGCAGTTTTTACTGCAATAGGTCCTAATAGACTTATGTCTCACTTATATTAGATAGTTCTGGCTCTCAGGATTAACCTCTTTATAGGTATATACATTATATTGATATATTGAGTCTCACACATTATACATTGTATATTGGTTTGGGTCATTGTGATTTTCAATATCAATCGTAACCAGGCTATTGAAACTGTTAACATTATGTTGGAGGTAATCTGTCTCCAACCTATGCAAGTGGCGGCCTATATTGTTTTTTAATTATTTATTTTTAAGTATGTAATCACGAGTATGCATTTCTGTATCCTTAAAGTTTAATCCCGCTGGTTTCCATAGTTCCATTCATAATATCAGGCATTACGATTGTCTCCACTGAAACAAGCATCGCTACAGCTGAGAGGGGTTTGGAATTAGTCAATTTATTCATGGACAGGGTATATAATACCGGACCTTTCCCCTCTCCTGACTTCCCTTTGAGAAAGTCACCCATGGTGTGACGAAACGCGTCAGGGAGCGTCATCACGTCAGACGCATGACACTGACGTCATCACCGCGCGCTGGGACTCACTGACCCGCGCGATTGTTGCAGAGGCTTCCCAGCTTGGAACCACTCCACAGGACTCCCCCATTGATGCAGAGTAGAACTACTATCCTGGCTTTGGATTGGGACGTCACCCTGGGACTGCACAGACCATGAGGCTGCAGTTCTAAACCGGATGGTGGTGATTATATATCACAGAATGCTTTTTTATATTGTACCTTTGTAAGTGCAATTCTTATTCCCCTCCCTCCCCTCCCCTCATTAAATTTTACAATTTTACGCTATGGGTGTGCGCTCTCTCTTCCCCCTTTTCTTATATATATATATATATATATATATAGGTCGCCACGGGGTCAAATCCAGTCGCCACGGGCCTGTGGGCGACAGCATTTGTCTAACACATATATATATATATATATATATATATATATATATATATATATATGTATGTATATGTATATATATATATATATATATATATATATATATATATATACATATACATATACATATATATATATATATATATATATATAGTGTTAGACAAATGCTGTCGCCCACAGGCCCGTGGCGACTGGATTTGACCCCGTGGCGACCTCCTCATGGCTGCCCAAGCAGTGCACGCTGTGCCCACGCTGAAAAAAAAAAAAAACAGTCCCCCTACCTGATTGGTTACTTTACTTGGCGCGCTCCCAGGAGTTATTTGTGGGCGCGTGGCCAGGCTCTATATGAGCCCGTGCATTACGCTCAGCCATTTCATTTCAAAGGAGATCTTGCTTGTGGAAGTAAGTACTCTCACTGACTCCCCATGCCTCCCGCACTCCCTCTAGCTCCCGCGGTCCCCCGCCCGGCCACCCGACAGCCCCGCAGTTCCATTGCCTCCTGCCCAGCCACCCCACAGTTCCTTTGCCTCCTGCCTGCCCCATAGTTCCTCAGGCTCTCGCCCCCCCCCCCACCCACTTCCACTCCGCAGTTCCTCTGACTCCCGCGGTCCATCCCCCACCCGAATGCCCTCCTCGCAGTTCCTGTGGCACCCACGGTCAGCCCCCCCGCCCGAACACCCGCCCGCCTCGCAGTTCCTTACGCTCCCGCGGCCCGTCCCCATGTGTGTGTGAGAGTGTGTGTGTCTGTGTGAGAGTGTGTATGTGTGAGAGTGTGTGTGTGAGAGAGTGTGTGAGAGAGGGTGTGTGAGAGAGAGTTTGTGTGTGAGAGAGAGAGTGTGTGTGTGAGAGAGTGTGTGTTTGTGAGTTTGTGTGTGTGAGAGAAAGTGTGTGTGTGAGAGAGAGGGTGTGTGAGGGAGTGTGTGTGTGAGAGAGTGTGAGAGAGTGTGTGAGTGTGTGAGAGAGTGTGTGTGTGATGACTGACTGGGTGATTCTCTCTCTCTGTCACCCTCTCTTTATCTGTTACACTCTCTGTCTCTCACCCTCTCTCTGTGTGTCGCTCTCTGTGTGTGTGTGTCTCTCTCTCTCTGTGTGTCGCTCTCTCTCTCTCTCTCTGTGTGTCGCTCTCTCTCTGTGTGTCGCTCTCTCTCTCTCTCTCTGTGTGTCGATCTCTCACCCACACTCTCTGTGTGTGTCTCTCTCTCACCCACACTCTCTGTGTGTCTCTCTCTCACCCATACTCTCTCTGTCTCACACTCTGGACCTGGATATCTTATTTACCCTATATATCTTAACTGCCCTATACCTACACCGAAATAACCTATACTGCTTTTTTCCAGATCTGCTCTCAAGATTCACACGGGAGACATCGGAATCTGCCCCTAACCCAGAAGACAGGTAGGGACCACCTCCCCTCCAACATATAACATTGCATGAATGAGGGTACCTGGACATTGAGGGACTGCAGATCAGGTAAGATCCCAGGTGGCATTGCTGCTTTAGATATTGTGAAGCAGGGGCATCCAGACACTGGTTAAGGGGTTCAGGAAACTAGTCATTCACACCTGTCTTTTTTTTCTAGATCCAACATTTACACACACACACACTCACACACGTAACAAGGACTAATTGTAGTATAATGTAATACAATAAATAAACGTATGTCAAAAACGAATGTTGTTCTTACTAGGAATTTTTTCAATTTATTTTATTTTTTAAAGCGGGGTGGGGTTGGGGATGGGACTAGGGTGGGGTTGGGGATGGGACTAGGGTGGGGTTGGGGATGGGACTAGGGTGGGGTTGGGGATGGGACTAGGGTGGGGTTGGGGGAGGGACTAGGGTGGGGTTGGGGGAGGGACTAGGTGGCGAGTAGATTTTTTTGTTCGGTGAGTAGATTTTTGGGCGATTTGTCGACCACTGTATATAAGGAGTCATGAGATATTATGTACTTTAATCCATCTGGTGCATCATGGGTTAATGTGATTGGAGTTTTATTTTAAAATAACATCTGTTGTGGCTGTAACGTCAGTACTTTTTCCAGTTTTGTGCTTGGCTTCAAAGAGAGCTTAATTGAGGGTGCCAATCCTATATGGGCTCACTTAAAAGGGCCAGATGGGTTGCATGTTGCTGATAGTGTCCAGATAAGGGCAGAGTTTGGAATAAAATATGGCCCCTGTGACAAGTTTATAAACATGGCCTTTTTATAGCTGAGATTCAAACCATTCTATGGACGGCCAGGGGCGTGGCTACAGAAGGTATCAAACCAAGAGTCACTTTTATTTAAAAAAAAAAAAGAATATCATGTGATGTCTTCTGCTGAACATCCTAAGAATTACATGTGTGTATCCGTGGCACATAATGATTACATGTGTGTATCCGTGGCACATAATGATAACAGACATGTCAGGTCTAGCAGGTACTAAGAGACAGATTATAATTTGTCTCTTAAATTTAGGATTAAGATGTTCATTTTTAGTCTCATTGTGTCCGCCATGAGTACCTGAATGTCTTGTGACTCACGTGTGGGTAAGTGTTAGTTAAGGAAAGTTATGAATACATTTATATATTGCAGTCTTTAGGTACACGTCATTTTGTAGGAGGGTTTTTACTCTGTCGTAAAACTGTCAATCTCACAGCTGATTTATGACAGAGGCTGGGTTTATGTGGTTTACCTAGGAAGAAAAAATATTTGTCTTTACAAAGATTAAAATCAGATGTCTACAGAAGTGTATCTGGGACAAGACACGGGATATTTCATCGTTTCTTACCAGTGACCTCTCGGGGGGGAAAACATGTCATAGGCTGATGTACAGTGTACAGCGTTTTCTTTTGTTTTATCCTTTTATTTAAAAAAAGCTGCATTTAATTGTAATTGTATGTTTCTTCTAATTCTTTTTTCTGTAAACTAAGCACTATATTTATATACTGCTGCGGCACAGTTTATTCGAGCATTTGCCCGTTCTGTGCCGCAGCAGTAGCCTGGCGCGTGCCCGAGAGTGACGGGCGCACGCCGAAGCAGCGGAAGAGCGCCCTCCGATCGGGGCGCTCTCCCTACCGCTGCCGGGTCCGCCGGGTCCCCCGGAACCCCCTGCCGCTGTCCCGCAATCGCGGGACACCAGGGCTCCCTCGGGGAGCCCCTGGACGCGCGTGCAGGGGGCGCACGCTCCCGAAGACGCGTGACAGCGCGTCTATGACGCGCGGCACGCCGAGGGGCGGCCACTAGCAAGCCGGGAAATCTCCCGGCTTGCGGATCTGGCCGCAGTGTAATAAACTGTGTCGCCAGTGTATACATGTATGTATGTATATATATATATATATATATATATATTGTGACAGAAACCAGGGGATGGTAATAAATTCCGTATATAGGGCTCCCAGGATACTAGACAGTTTCTATCCTGTTTGGCCTGGGAGTGCAGCCTTATAATACATACACTCCATCCCACAGTTTGGCAAGCGCTGGAACTGAGGGATGAGAGATCCAGACCAGAGTTTGTCTGCTGCCTGATTTCTGTCACCTGTCATGCTAATTAGGAATCAGGTATGAAAGACTGATTTCCTGTTTGCTCTGCTCTCCCCACAAGAGCCAGGAGGCTGGAAGGCTGCTGAACTACAGAGGGGAGAAGCCTCTTCCCCAAACAGGTTCAATCTTTCTGTTCATTTGTGTAAGACTGCAAAAGTACCGTGTTTTGATGTTGGAAGTGGAAAAGCCACTTCCAACCCTGAGTCAGGGATATCTAAGTTAAGTTATCGCTCAGGTGAGCAGCTTTTGTTTTGATCTGTTTTCTGTTGTATGCACTGTGGCAGTCTCAGTGCCTGGGACTGAATAAACCAGGCATAGCCTGTTTAAAGGAACAGTACGTGACGCCTCATCATTTAACCTACCCTAAAAGACCGTGTTCTAAACAGTCCCGGACAAACGACGGAGCCCCGGAGTAAGCCGTTTGTCACATATGGTGGAGAATGCGGGCAGAGCACTAGGGGGTCTGCGGGTTGAAGAACTTTGAAAAAAAAAAAAAGTTTTTTTCATCCTCTGCAAACAAGATGGAAGACGTGGTGGGTGCGCTGGTACGCAATGTCGCTGCCCAGAAAGACGCGAATGAAACCCAGCAACAGCTGTTAATAGCCCAGCAAGAAACTAATGCAAACCAGCAGCAGACGAATGCAGCCCATCAACAGCTGCTAATAGCCCAGCAAGAGATTAATGCCAACCAGCAACAGGCGAATGCAAACCAGCAACAGACGAATGAAGCCCTGCAAAACGCGAATGCAAACCAGCAAGAGACAAACCGCTTGCTGAGAGAGGAGCAACAGCGGTTCGCTCAGGGCTTACAGCAGGAACTCGAGATCCTGAGGGGGACTATCAGTAACCTTCCACTGGCAGCGGCAGCCCCAGTACCGAAAATGACCAGGGCAAGCCACTACCTTCAGAAGATGGGACCCTCGGATGATGTGGAAGCCTATCTTCTCACGTTTGAACGCACGGCACAGAGAGAGGGATGGCCAGAAGCTGAGTGGGCTGGTCTAATCGCACCCTTCCTAAGCGGCGAACCCCAGAAGGCTTACTTTGATCTAGAGCCAGCCGAAGCTAACGTCTATGCAAAATTGAAGTTCGAGATCCTCGCCCGCCTCGGCGTAACCACGGCTGTTCGCGCCCAAAGGTTTCACGCATGGTCCTTCACGATGGATAAAGCCACCCGAAGCCAGATGTATGACCTCATCCACCTCGCCCGGAAGTGGCTACAACCCGAGATCAACTCAGCCAGCCACATCGTGGAACGGTTGGTCATGGACCAGTTCTTGAGGAAACTTCCCTCTGCCTTACGCCGTTGGGTCAGTCGGAGTGACCCCCACAATGCGGATGAGCTTGTGGCCCTCGTAGAAAGGTACAATGCAGCAGAAGAGCACCCGCAACCCACAGTCGTGGAGCAACCCCACTACCCGAGGTTCCAGGACTCTTCCAGAGACGGTAAAAGGGTACCGGGGTTAAGGGGCGCTGAAGAGCGGCGACCACCTTCACGCAGCACCAGCAACAGTGGTTCGCACACTAAGGGCAATAGCCAACATGGGGAGCCGGGAAAAGGCTCTAAGTGGGACACAGACTATGTACCTAAATGTGTAAATTGTCATGAGAGGGGCCACACAGCAAAAATCTGCCCACTAAATGATGAGCCCATGCAATGCAACAGCGTGGAACCTTATTCGCTGTTGTCCCAATGTATGGGCCCTAGCCCAGAGGACCCCTTGAATAACCATCTGTGGGCATTTGTAAAGGTTAATGGTAAGAGGGTTCGGGCACTTCTTGACTCTGGGAGCATGGTCACACTTGTGTCCGAATACCTCTTGCCCATTAAGAAGAAACAGGGAAACAGTTCACAAAGAGTGGCAATTTGTTGTATACATGGGGATAATCATGAATATTCCACTGTTGATGTTTTTTTTGAAACAGAGTTTGGTTCTTTAGATTTCAAGGTGGGTATTGTACCCAAACTGGCACATGATGTGTTAATAGGGACCGACTTTCCCCATTTTCTAAAAATGTGGTCCCCCGCTCAGAATAGCGCCCAGAGTTCAATAGCGGACCATAATGAAGTATTAGAAGAAACAAATCCTTTCCCTTTTTCAGAAATGGAGGTTGACGAGGGCCCAAATAAGAAGGGGGAAAAGGAGGAGTGCTGTAAAATTCCCTTCCCCATCACTACTTTGGTAGGGAATACCCCAAATCAAGATGTTGAGCAGACACTTACCACCCCAGAACCGGATAAGACCCTCGCTGACATAGAGGTCAGTCCTGGGAGTTTTAAGAAGGCCCAGTGGGAGGACCCCACATTAGCGGTAGCAAGGGGAAATATACGGGACCAGAATAGTACTCCTGGCCAACCAGATAGGTCACTTGCTTACCCCTACTTCGAGGTAGAGAACGACCTAGTATATCGGGTTGATAAAAGGAAATCAGTTACAACTAAACAATTGTTGGTACCACGGACATTCCGTAACGTAGTATTACACCTCGCACATAGTCATCTATTGGGGGGACACCTAGGGGTGGAAAAGACAAAAGAAAAGGTTCTCCGAAGCTTCTATTGGCCTGGGGTTCTGGCAGAAATTACGAATTATTGTTCCTCATGCCCAGAATGTCAGATCACCGCCCCGTTCAAGGCGTACCGCAGCCCATTGGTACCCCTTCCCATAATAGAGGTACCATTTGACCGGATTGCTATGGATCTAGTAGGACCCCTAATAAAGTCTGCTAGGGGACATCAGCATATATTGGTAATATTAGATTATGCCACCCGATATCCGGAGGCAGTTCCCCTACGTAGCACCTCAGCTAAAAACATAGCAAAAGAGTTAGTAGTTCTGTTTTCCCGGGTCGGGATTCCTAAAGAGATTCTATCTGACCAGGGAACACCATTTATGTCCCAAGTAACGAAAGAGCTATGTAAACTCCTAAAAATCAAGCATCTCAGAACCTCAGTCTATCATCCACAAACAGATGGTTTAGTGGAAAGGTTCAATAAAACCTTAAAGAGCATGTTACGGCGGGCGGTTGATAAAGATGGGAAAAACTGGGATTGTTTGTTACCGTACCTGTTATTTGCCATTAGGGAAGTTCCCCAATCATCCACTGGCTTCTCCCCGTTTGAACTATTGTATGGCCGACACCCAAGGGGCTTACTGGATATAGCCAAAGAGACTTGGGAACACGAGGTTACCCCTTACAGAAGTGTAATAGAGCATGTTGCCCAGATGCAGGACCGCATTGCTGCAGTCCTACCCATAGTGAGGGAACACATGGAGAAAGCTCAAGAAGCACAGAGGAATACATATAATAAGGGTGCTAGGGTCAGAATTTTTTCTCCAGGTGATAGGGTACTAGTTCTGGTTCCCACCGTGGAGAGTAAATTCCTTGCTAAATGGCATGGGCCATATGAGGTCTTGGAAAGAGTGGGAGAAGTAAATTATAAGGTAAGACAGCCAGGTAGGAGGAAACCTGAGCAAATTTACCATATAAACCTACTCAAGCCCTGGAAAGATAGAGAAGTCTTGTTAACCCTAGTACCCCCAGGTCCGTCAGAGAATCAAGAAACTGACCCAGAGGTTAGCATAGCTGAAACCCTGTCTGTTCATCAGAAACGAGAGGTTCAGAATTTAGTGAAAAGAAACAAAGAAATCTTCTCTATACGGCCAGGTAGAACTAGCGTAATTGAACATGACCTAGTCTCTGAACCGGGGGTCCGAGTTAACCTTAAACCGTACCGAATCCCAGAGGCCAAAAGAAAGGCTATAAGTTTAGAGGTTAAAAAAATGCTAAAACTAGGTGTAATTGAGGAATCCCAAAGTGGGTGGAACAGCCCTATAGTCTTAGTCCCAAAGCCAGATGGTACAACAAGGTTTTGTAATGACTACCGGAAACTAAACGCGGTGTCAAAATTTGATACTTATCCTATGCCCAGGGTAGATGAACTTGTAGAGAGACTGGGCAAAGCCCGATATCTCACAACCCTAGACCTAACAAAAGGGTACTGGCAGGTTCCCCTCACAGAAAGGGCAAAAGAAAAGACAGCCTTCTCAACCCCAGACGGCCTCTTTCAGTATAAGGTGTTGCCTTTTGGCTTACATGGAGCTCCCGCCACATTCCAAAGAATGATGGATAAAATTTTAAAACCACATGCTCGGTATGCTGCCGCCTACCTGGATGATGTGGTAATCCATAGTGAAGATTGGCAATCCCACCTTCCAAAGGTCCAAGCTGTGCTTGACGCAGTCCGGTCTGCTGGACTAACTGCTAACCCCGCTAAATGCACTATTGGTCTGGAGGAGGCCAAGTATCTGGGATATTCTATTGGCAGAGGTTTACTCAAACCCCAAACACTCAAAGTGGAGGCGATACAAAATTGGCCAAGGCCAGTTACAAAAAAACAAGTAAGGACCTTTTTGGGGTTAATTGGGTACTATAGAAGGTTTATTCCCAATTTTGCAACTAAGGCAACCCCACTAACTGACCTCACAAAAGCAAGAGGACCGCTAATGGTAAAGTGGTCCCCCGAAACCGAACAGGCCTTTAGAAGCCTGAAAGAAGCTCTCTGTGCCCAACCAGTGTTGGTCACACCTGACTTCTCCAAAGAGTTCGTAGTCCAAACCGACGCATCTGAGGTAGGGCTGGGGGCGGTACTCTCCCAGGAGTCTCAAGGTGATGAGCACCCCATCCTTTATTTAAGTAGGAAACTAAATCCCCAGGAGAAAAATTACTCCATAGTAGAGAAAGAGTGTCTCGCAATAAAGTGGGCTGTAGAGACGCTCAAATACTACCTGTTGGGGAGAAAATTCCGGTTGGTCACAGATCATGCACCCCTTACCTGGATGTGTCAAAACAGGGAAAAGAATGCTAGAGTGACCAGGTGGTTCCTAAGCCTACAACCCTTTAAATTTTCTGTGGAACACAGGTCAGGGCACAAACATGGCAATGCTGACGGGTTGTCAAGGATGCACTCCCTAATATCCATGGTCGCTCATCCCTCGAGGTCTGAGCTGGGGGGGAGGATATGTGACAGAAACCAGGGGATGGTAATAAATTCCGTATATAGGGCTCCCAGGATACTAGACAGTTTCTATCCTGTTTGGCCTGGGAGTGCAGCCTTATAATACATACACTCCATCCCACAGTTTGGCAAGCGCTGGAACTGAGGGATGAGAGATCCAGACCAGAGTTTGTCTGCTGCCTGATTTCTGTCACCTGTCATGCTAATTAGGAATCAGGTATGAAAGACTGATTTCCTGTTTGCTCTGCTCTCCCCACAAGAGCCAGGAGGCTGGAAGGCTGCTGAACTACAGAGGGGAGAAGCCTCTTCCCCAAACAGGTTCAATCTTTCTGTTCATTTGTGTAAGACTGCAAAAGTACCGTGTTTTGATGTTGGAAGTGGAAAAGCCACTTCCAACCCTGAGTCAGGGATATCTAAGTTAAGTTATCGCTCAGGTGAGCAGCTTTTGTTTTGATCTGTTTTCTGTTGTATGCACTGTGGCAGTCTCAGTGCCTGGGACTGAATAAACCAGGCATAGCCTGTTTAAAGGAACAGTACGTGACGCCTCATCATTTAACCTACCCTAAAAGACCGTGTTCTAAACAGTCCCGGACAAACGACGGAGCCCCGGAGTAAGCCGTTTGTCACAATATATATATATATATATATATATATATATATATTAGGTGATACCTTTTTTATTGGACTGACAATTTATGTCATAGGACAAGCTTTCGAGAGTTCTCCTCTCTTCTTCAGGTCAGCAATACTGATTTACACAGGAATCAATGCTAGAGGAGAGGAGAACTCTCGAAAGCTTGTCCTATGACATAAATTGTTAGTCCAATAAAAAAGGTATCACCTAATACTGAAGAACTCATTTATTCTGCACTATCGCAACTGGACTAACACGGCTACTTTCTGCTTTATATATATATATATATATATATATATTAATATATATATATATATATATATATATATTAAAGCATTTAATAAGTAAAGTTTTGGGCTCTGAACAAGCTGTTGCACGCTCTGGGTAGAGTAATTATGTTTTGGGACACATTTTGGAACAACTGATTTTTGTGTGTTAAAGTGTATAGTTTTTTCTATACAGTAATAAACAGGGACCTGGGTCCCTCGCAAATATTAATTTGACATCTCTTATTTGCATAACTACTTCAGGTGGTGGATAGATAGGTTTTGCAATTGAGTAGGGGTTAATATTAGCTCACTGGAGGTACCTTGCGCAGGAGAAAGGTGAGTTGGTTTGAGTAGCCGTGTGTATTAACCCTGGTTGTATATCTAAGTCACGTACTCACTTGTGTGCTGTTCGTGGCGGTGGTATATTGGGATGGATTTAGGAGAGATATAACTCATTTGAGGGACCTTTGTGAAGGTGAAGAGTGGGGCAGCTTGCGGGTTGTGTATTATTCCTTGTCCTGTAGAGGAGATATTATCCATTTGACGGACCTTTGGGGAGGTGAAAAGTGGGAGCGCTTGCAGGCGTAAGTATTAACCCTTGTCCCGTATGCAGGTACATGACTATATATATATATATATATATATTATTTCTTATCTTTTGAAAGTACACCGTACTAAATTGCTTCCTGGGAGAAACAAATATGGCCGATAGGATCATCTGGAGCGGACATTCCAGTATGATCAGGTCCATCCCTCATTTGGGATTGCAAAATTGATCTCACTGGGACACAATGTACCGTTGGTTGATTACAGTATAATACACTTTTGTCAAAGCAACAGTTTTTTCAAGGACATCTCTTTAATGAAACATTTGAAACAAAGTTACATTTGACAATTTATCAGCAACACTGGGATTAAGAGGAAGTATATATAACCTTAATATGATTGCGAATTAACAGAAGAATGTGCAGTTTTGCAAATGGGGACGAACTGTATACTGAATGTATTTTGAACAGAATTTGTTAACTGTACTACAATTGGGAATTCATCAGAGAATGCGTGCCTACAGCTGGTCTGTTAAATGGATAAAGGGGAAGGGCAGTGGGAACAGCGCTAATGCAATTAATATAAAAAAAAAATAGTGACAATTAAGCAACTAACATAATAGGAATACACACTCAAATATTGGAGTGGAGGCAGCCAGGAAAAAAATAGGTCACACAAACCAATATACACAGTAAAAACACATAAACCGGAGCCTCAAAGAAATAAAAATAATAGTCTGACCGAATATAGTCCAATAAAGCTGGGATGAGTTCCAAGGAAGTATCTTCAATGTAGTCTCAAACAAACAAACATAAAAGACGAGAACACAGAAGAAAAAAAGAGAAAAAGATCATAGTGCAACTAAAAACAAAAGATCACTGATAAGGTATGCAAGAAATGATAGCAGTTTAATACAATGAATAAAAATAAATATAAAAACAACAAACACTTGATTGTTGGGCAAGAGACACTTATAAAGCAATGGCATCCAGTGGGGCTAAAATTAAAACCCTACTTACAGCAAGGCTGATAAACGTGAGCCTGTAGCACAATGTCACTTTTCACTCTGAAGCCTGGGAGAGAGATGGCACAGCTCTACCTCTGGAAGCTCCACACCGCTGGGAAGCACCGCTCTTGAGGCTCCACACCGCCGAAAAACACAGCTGTCCACACACCCACGAGTCAGCACATGAGCAGGAAGCAAAACAGGCAACAGCCTGTACTCAGTGCTGCCGGGGGACTCACTGAAGAAAACCACGCGGACCAGAGGTCTCGCGATGTCAGTGACGTCACCACTATAGGCAGGGACAGGGGAAGAACACACGCGAGTTCCGGGGAGCTCTCAGAGCCAAGGCTAGAGACGGAAAGGTATAAAGGCTACCACGGGAGAACGCCAAATGTCTCTGCCAGAAGAAGGTCCACCCTACGCGTTTCGTGACGTCAGTCACTTCGTCTGGGGCATGACCTCTTCCATGCTCAAGTGGCCCCACGTTCTCAAAACATCCCTAAAGGTGCCAGTATCACTACCTGGTTTTAAAATCTCCTGCGGCTTCCTATTGGCCTGCGGCACGTGGGAGATTTATGCCGCCATTTTATTTCTCATGGAGGGGACTGAACTCTGGGAGCTTTACTGGAAAGCATTTTAGGAACTAGGGGATTACGGAGTTGATACCGTGGTCCTACTCCAGGTTTGCATGCTTTAAAAAAAAAAAAAAAAAATAGAAAACAGCAGCTGGAATTGCAACTTTAACTGGAATAATGTCTAGTAATGGACCAACATGAGCACTGGGAGCTGCCAGCATGGAGAAAAATCATGTGCCGTAACAGGAATATGAGTCATGTATGTGTGGACTGTGGCATTATGGAAATTAAGATGTTGATACTTTCCAGTGTAAGGTCGTTAGCACAGATGAATAAGACTTGTTATCTTAATAGGTGAAGTCAGTTTGTAATGCCTTATTGATTTATTTGTAGCAATGAGTCACCAACTGTGGTTACAGCTCATAGAAAAGGCAGCAGTTTCTGGTTTTATTATTAGTTAGATGATGTCACTTCTTATACTCGGGGTTCCAAAAGAGCCAAATGATATGAACATGTCAACTATTCAGACAAAAAGGCGGAATCATGGATTTCCACTCAAGGGTTTGACCGTAGGTGTGAAGACACGGACAGAGTTATGGACAAAGTGACCCTACTCTGTCATCACCTTTTGTTTCTATGTTATACCCAGTGTCATCATAGTTTTGTAGTCTGGGCCGAACTTACATAATTTTAATGTGAATTTCTTTTCTGTGTTAAAATAAGAAAACAAACCGAAAAATATTGACTGGGCCCGATTTACGTTGGTTCTCTTTAGACTCCTTTATTTCATTAATTTGCATGATAGAGTTTAAATGAACGTCTATATTGTAAATCTTTAATTGTTCTTATACTTATTGATTCATTCTATCAATGATGCTATGACATTAATTTTCATGACATTTAAGCAAAACAAACGTTACTTTCACTTTAAATAGTCCTATAATTCTTATTGTGAAGCTTTAATGAACATGCTGACTGTACTCCATATTTTGGCAGGTGCACAAATATATACCATATTAAGAAAAAGAAAACGCTTCAACTGCTCTCAATTGCCTGATGCCAATTCAGATGAAAGAGATTTTCCTTATTGCAATCTGTTTTTAAAACGACACTTTAAAAAAAATAATGTACATAGGGTGGCTTGGCCTATACATCCACAAAATAATCACAAAAATTATATTGTAAATCTGTTCCGCGGAGTAAATTCCTCATTTTTCTCCTTTGTTTGCTGTGGCGTTATAAGTTGCCTCCATTCTTCTTTTCAAATCTTAAAGAGAGTATAAAAAAACAATTAAAAACAATAAAAAATGATAAATTATTACTTTTTTTTGTTCTGAATTCCCTTTTGTACACAGTATTTTCTTGTCTCCCACACAGAACACTGTGAGGTGTGTATTTTCCAACACAAACCACATATGATGCACTTCTGCTTATTGCTCAACATTTCCAATAAAAAAAAAAACTTTTACATTAGTATTAAATCATTATATCTTTGTTTACTTTGTAATATTTTTAAAAGATACAAAGATTTGCTGCGGGACTTCAGTGTATTGTTGTACTTGTGGCCGTGTTGTGATATTTATATATACACAGTTATTGAATAAATTAAACATTTTATGTGAAGGAACTCTGTATCATAGATACAGTAAAGTTCCATCAACAGCTGCAAAAAAACACTAAGTTAAGCTTTCAGGGGAATAGTCATCACTCCATTTTTGTTCTTCATTTAATATACCAGCGTTTATAAAGGGGTTAATCAAATTCAATTGCGTGCCTGTGAACTAACTCTCTGACCACCTGCATCCAATGTGAAATTATATGGCCGTTTTATATGGATGAAAGCAAAAAACTAAACAAAAATATATTGTGTGTCAAGTTGCACTTTTCGCGACGTTGATAAATAGCAGCAATCAATGTGCAGACGGCCTGCTTTTTTTTTTTTTGTGGTGTAAAAATAAAAATGCATACACATTTGGCAGTAAATTAATTTTGGCAGCGTTATCACATATTCCACAGTGCGCACAGAACGGGATTTAAAAACCAAATACATGCAAACACTACACACAATATTCACCCTTTCCCAAATTAACGCATGCAGTAAATATAATAGTGTCTTAATTGATTTCTTACTCCTGTTCCATAGACGTCATTTCTGGTTCATTAGGAAGGCAGCCAGCTCTGGTTGCAAGGGAAGATAGAATAGATAGGAATAAACATGACTCAGGTATACTGTAACTTCATTTGGAGAAACCATGGCTATTGTACATGCAAACATGCAGGGCTGTGATAGTTACACATTAACATGTTGTGCTTAGGGGCAAAAGGTTTAATGTCTCGCAATGATTCATAGCAGTGATCTGCATGAGAGACTGGGATTATTTTATGGATGAGCCAGCTTTATCCCCATTC